>NC_092333.1:436205000-436477500 GCF_046630445.1 Rutidosis leptorrhynchoides
TTATTTCATCTTTTCTTCTTAAGTGTGCTGGAGTGTCGACATCTTTCTGCTATAAAAACAACCAAATTTCTCTGTATCATTCACACCATTATCAATTAAAATCATTACAGGAGATTAATTGATTGAGTTAAACAGAATTTTTTTCTTTTCGTTACCTCTGTTCTTGACTTATTTTTTTAAAGCTTCAAACTCGAGTAAATTTCAAAAATCTAGAAATGTAGTGATGTTAGGAATCTTATATTCAATCTATCTGGAAAGTTTCAAAACCCAATTCAATCTATCGAGTTCTAATTTTGAGGTCAAAGTTTCAGTTTTAAAAAGTCAAACGATTGTTCTTCGACGAATTCGAGTTAACTGTTATGATTCAAGTTCAATTGATATTTTCATAAGTTTCTTTAAAAGATTTAACACCTATTTCATGTCATATTTATAGTCCAAAGTTGTCTAGATTTTAAAAACGCGAATTGAGTTCATGTTTGGTTCGTGACAGCTACTGCTGCTGCTTCCATTACTTTTTATTCGATCATTGTAACCCACAATTGATAATTGTAGTTCAGTTTTAAGTCGTAAATTAAGATTAGAAATTCGTTAATTGGATTTGGATTTATTCTGGTCGATTTGTTCTTGAGGAAGATAAAGAAGAACAGTTAAGAATACGATTGAGTCTGGGTTTTAAATCAGAAAAACAAAGATAGCAGGATGGTTAAGGGTGTTTGCGGGTTAGTGAGAGGTCACGGGTTCGAGTCCCGTCTTGGGCATTTTTTTAAGAAAAGCTTATTAAGGTAGTAATTTTTCTTCTTCTTATTATTATTATTATTATTATTATTATTATTATTATTATTATTATTATTATTATTATTATTATTATTATTATTATTATTATTATTATTATTATTATTATTATTATTATTATTATTATTATTATTATTATTATTATTATTATTATTATTATTACTAATACAAATATTAGTTACCATTTATGATTATAATTATAATTATGATTATTAGTATTATTATTATCACCAGTATTACTATAATTACTAGCATTATCATTATTATTATTATTATTATTATTATTATTATTATTATTATTATTATTATTATTATTATTATTATTAAGTATTAAGTATTATTATCAAAATTATTTTCATTATCATTATTATTAAACCTTTTATTTTATTAAAAACTACTGTTATCATTATTATTATTATTATTATACGTATTATTATTATTAATATCATTATTATTATCGTTATTAATAAAAGTATCATTATTTTTAAATCTATCAATTTATTTAGTATTATCATTAAGAATATTATTAGTAGTATCATTATTATTATTTTTACGAATATTACCATTATCATTAGGAATATTATTATTATTACAAAATAATACAACTCTTTATTCAATATCATTATTAATATTATTTTATCAAATAAATACTTATGTATAGAATATATATAAAAGTATATATATACAGAAATATATAACAATTGAAATAACATATATAAACTTATTCGATTACGAGTATATGTGTTAATATATATACTTGATATAGGTTCGTGAATCCGAGGTCAACTCTGTACTTGTTCAGTGCCATCCTATGCATATTTACTACAAACTATCGTATCGTATCGTGAGTTTCATTTGCTCCCTTTTTATCTATATTTTTGGGCTGAGAATACATGTACTATTTTTATAACTGATAGACACAAGTACAAACTATTATGCAACCAACATGAGTACTTTTATTGTGTTTATTTGAAACATGCAAAACCCTGCTTTGTAATATCATTCATTGCTAGATAATGAAGAGGCAAACAGAATTATTATAAATAGCGCTATTGGGAGTAACGTCCCGCACTGTTGGCCTCAGGTCAATTGGTGGTATAATAATGATCTCGACAATTACATATGTATTGTTATGGGGTAAAATCTTTTAGTTTTGATATTATACGCTCATGGCATACTTTTGATATACATGATATATCGTCTTTTATTATATTAAATCTGGTGATCTATTACTGAAATCATTATTTATAATAAACTTATGAACTCACTCAACCTCGTGTTGACTTTTTAAAGCATGTTTATTCTCAGGTACTTAAATATTGCTTCCGCTGTATATCTGCTGCTTTGATGATGATTTCTTGCCATGCTTGGAGTCTTCATTCATTACTTACTAATTCATCTAAAAACATTTATTGCTTTAAATACAATGTAATCTATTTATCTTCCGCTCCAAAACTCAATAAAACGTCTCATATAGAGTCGTTCTCGTTTATACAACTGGGATTTGATATAATTAGTCACAAATACCACAGGCCCTATTTGGGGGTGTGACATTATTAGTTAACCTTTATCTAATACAACATATATATTTATATTTATGATTACATTTTTTTAACTTTTACGTTTTTACTATTTTTATATAGTTTATTTTATTATATTATATAGTTAAATAAACTATATAAAAGAGTAAAAAAATGACTATATTTATGACACATAATGTAGTTTTGGATATATTTATATAATCTATAATAAAGATAAAGATGAAGTTATAAAAAATCTCATTATACATAACTTGAATATATAAATACAAATATAGAATTAATAATCATAATATTAACATTAAAAATAATATATATATATATATATATATATATATATATATATATATATATATATATATATATATATATATATTCATAATCAATCAAGAGAGAATCACTTTTTTGGGGGGAAGTGGGGGGAAGTAAATTTTTGTTTTTAAATTTTGGTTTTTTTCGAATTTTTTTCAGACATCAAAATTAGGTAAAAATATGAACAATTAAAAAAGATACTTTGTGACGAATATTATTATTTTGGCGGTAAAACGCTCGAAGAAAAAAAATGAAAACATTCAATGCATTGAATGTTTTGATTCTGAGTTTATTTGCATCATTTTGTTTTCATCTTGTGTGAAGTTTTTTTTTCGAAATTTAGCCCGATTTAGAGTTTAGGGTTTAGGATTTAGTGTTTTGGGTTTAGTCCCTAAACCCAAACCCAAAATCCTAAACTCTAAACCGTCCGTGTTAAAATATTCAATCTAAACCCTAATTTTTAAACCCTAAACCGTAATTTCTAAATTCAAAACCCTAATTTATTAACCTTAATAGCTAAACCCTAATTTTTAACCCCCTAATTTCTAAACCCTAGTTTCTAAACCCTAATTTCCTACCCGTTAAAAAAAACTCAGAATCAAAATATTCAATGCATTGAATGTTTTCATTTTTTTCTTCAAGCATTTTACCGCTAAAATAGTAACATTCATCACAAAGTGTTTTTTTTAGATGCTCATATTTTCTTGTGATCTTGATGCCTGAATTTTTTTTTGAAATAAACGAAAAAAATTTGCTTCTCTCACTTCCCCCAAAAAATGTGCTTCCCTCTTAATTATATATATATATATATATATATATATATATATATATATATATATATATATATGTATATATATATATAGTATATATTTGAAATATATATATTATCTATAATCTATATAAAGATGAAGTTATAAAAAACCTCATGATACATAACTTGAATATACAAATAAAAATATAGAATATAATAATCATAATATATGTTAACATTAAAAATAATAAAATTGTGAGATAAAATAAAAATGATACGATAAAAAACTTCATCATACATGTAGATACACTAAAGCAATAGAAAATTCATGATATTTAAGAAAATCAAATTATATTCCATATATATTGTCATGTGGATAATCAAAAGTTGACCAAAGAAAATCATTTTAACCATCTTTTAATAATATGATGTGTTTTTCTAATTGTATGAATGGTAAAAATGAAGATGACATACATATTTAATATCACACCCCCAGTTAGGGCCTGGGTGAAATGTGACTTAATATCAAATAAACCAACATATTATAATACGAGAACAATACTATATGATAAAAATAAACTTTATTGAGTACGCAGTGGAAAATGAAATGTCGATACAAGAATTGAAATTACAATAAAGTAAATGTTTCAAATGCAAGAATTGAAAATGGGACGTTACTCCCGATAGGCCTACCCCCAATAATTAAGAATGCATTTAACGAGCAATTAAAAATATCACTGTAGGGACTTAGCAGGACATAGCCAGGTATAGCATAGTTTAACAGTCGGTACTTGTGTCTAAATTATAAATAGTAAAAGTAGCATGTGTCTCACCCCAAAAAGTTAAATAAGTTGTGAACAATATAAAGTAGGGCTATGAAGTTCACCTTAGTAAGTAGAAGAAGAGTTGTTATTCCTTGGAATAGAAGAGTTGGATGAATGTGAGCAGAAAGTCAATCTAATGACATTTAAGCGTAGTTAAATGTTTGCCCAAGTTTAAATTGAAGTATGCAAATGTTTTAAGTGTAGTTTGTTTTACTAAGTTTCCATTCTTTGTATATTTCCACTTTTAGTAAGTTTCCATTTTTAGTAAGTTAGTGTTAAACACTAGTGAGTTGTCCTTAATAAGTCTACTACTTATTAAGTGTGCAAGTGAGTGTATGATCACTATAGTCGGGTTTGACATTGTGCACCATACCCAAACATCTATTCCACCGCCGAGTCACCAGAATGATCAATTGTTACCGGTTGGCCCAGGATATCTTGACCAAAATCTAAGTTTGGCATTCGAGATCCACAAGCACCCCATAGTTGTACCAAGGATCACCTTAGGCTTTAAGTAGCATTGACGTTCGAGTAATCCTCACGCTATCGTGAATGACTATGTAATCGTATGTTATACTATAAGTAGTATATTATAAGTGTTAGTAGTAGTATAAGTGTGTAACTATTAAGTAGTAGTATAGTATAAGTAGTATTAAGTAAATGATTAGTAGTATTAGGGTTTATTAGTTAAGTAGTATTAGTAATTAGGGTTAAGTAGTAAGTAGTAGTTTTAATTAATTAGGTTTAATTAATTAAAGTAGTATTAATGATTAGAGTTTAGGAAAGTAATGATCAGGTAATGATTAGGCTTATATAATTAATGTTTAGGGTTTACGTAGTATTAGGGTTTTTATAAATTAGGGTTAGGTTAATTAGGGGTTAAGTATTTAATATATATATATATATATATATATATATATATATATATACATGTATATATATATATATATATATATATATATATATATATATATATATATATATGTATATGTATCGTGTATATGTATATATATATATATATATATATATATATATAGATTTTATATTTATATATATATATATATATATATATATATATATATATATCCGCATGTATGTATGTATATATAGAAAAAATTTATTTTTTTATGTATATATATATATATAAACCGTATATATATATATATATATATATATATATATATATATATATACTTATTTGTTTCCTTTTTTTTTTTAAATATTTAACAAATCTTTTGATAAATCTTTTAGGGTTTAAAGATCAAACAAAGTCTTTTTTTTATATATCGTGTATATGTATGTATGTATTTAAAAAAAAAATTATTTTAAATATATATATGTATATGCCGTATGTATATGTATATATGTATATACATTTTTTACAATTAATAAACATATGTGATAACATAAACATGATTAGGTTTTAGGGTTTTGAAGATCAAATTTTTTTTATATATAGCCGTAGGTATGTATGTATATGTATATTTATATATATATTTTTTACATGAACAATATGAATGTTAAGATCATGCATGAATATGATTATGAACATAAACACGAATCAAAAAGATAGAATTTAAAAGTTTGGATTTAGGGTTATACCTTGATGATGTTTGATGAAGATTAACAAGAAAAAGATGAAGATGACTTGAAGATGAAGATCAAAAGCACTTGCAAACCAAGAACACTTTGAAGATCACGAAGAACACGATGAACACTCTTGAAGATTACTTGAAGATCACTTGAAGATGGTGGTGGTGTGGTGGTGGTTTCTTGGCCGAATTCCAAGAGAGGGAGGGAGAGAGTTTGTGATTTTTTTAGAGAGGATTGTAAGTATGTTTTGGTACAAGAATAGCTTTAGCCTAGGCCTCTATTTATAGGTGAGGTTAGAAAGATCTAGAATTAGGGTTTAATTAGGAGTGCTTAGGGAACAAATTAGGGTTTAAGGAAGAGGTGATGGTGGCCGATTTTGGGAGGGCAAAAGGGTCATTTTACCCCTTAAAGTTTCTGCTAGGGCATCAAAGGAATGGTTTAGAATTTTTTCGTTTTAGTCCTTGTACTTTAGATTAGCTTAAATGATTCCAAACTTGTTAAGATTAATTAGTTACATACATTAAGTTTTAGTTTATCACATTTTGTTCATGGAAGTTAATTAGCTTATTATTTTTATCTTTTATTAACTTGTCAATTATTACACAAAGTTAATCAATATGTTTTATAACTTTTAATACTTAACAATTATTGATTAAAGTTTAATTATTAAGTTTTAATTATATTGTTTGGGCATTTAATATTGGAAGAAATATAGAATGGAAAAATGAGGGTCGTTATAGTACCTCCCCGTTATTAGAAACTTCGTCCCGAAGTTTTAGGTAGACTTCTCGGATGCATCAGCGTTTGAGAAGAGATGGGGATATTTCCGTATCATTTGTTCTTTGCGTTCCCAGATATATTCGGGGCCTCTACACGAATTCCAACGGACTTTAACGATAGGTATGTTGCTTTTACGCGTTTGTTTGACCTCTCCTTCCATGATTTCTATAGGTTCTTCAACGAAGTGCATTTGCTCATCAATGCGGATATCATCCAAATGAATAACAAGTGTGTCATCAGCAAGACACCTTTTATGATTCGAGACATGAAACACATCATGTACTTGGCTAAGTTCAGTCGGTAGTTCTAATCGGTACGCCACGGGACCGACTCTTTGAGTGATTGTGAAAGGTCCAACATATCGTGGATTGAGTTTACTTCGTTTACCGAAGCGGACAACACCTTTCCAAGGGGATACTTGCAACATGACTTTATCTCCAACTTGGAATTCTATATCCTTTCGCTTTCTATCAGCATAGCTCTTTTGTCGACTACGGGCAGTTTCTAATCGTTGCTTAATCTGGAAGATCTTTTCGGTAGTTTCATGAATAATCTTAGGACCAGTTAAATGTCTGTCCTCGAGTTCATCCCAACACAAAGGGGATCTACATTTCCAATAGTATAAAACTTCAAAAGGTGCAGCTTTAATGCTAGAGTGATAACTGTTGTTGTAGGAAAATTCAGCTAAAGGTAGATGTCTATCCCATCCTTTGCCAAAATCGATTGCACAAGCACGTAGCATATCTTCCATGGTTTGAATGGTTCGTTCACTTTGACCATCAGTTTGCGGATGATAGGCTGTACTCATGTCGAGTTGAGTTCCAAGAGCAGATTGCAAAGTTTTCCAGAATCTAGAAACGAATCGACTGTCGCGATCAGAAATAATTGAGATAGGAACCCCATGACGTGAGACAATTTCTTTAATATAGAGCTGTGATAATTTCTCCATCTTGTCGGTTTCCTTGATCGGTAAGAAATGTGCAGATTTAGTAAGACGATCAACTATGACTCATATAGTATCGTTACCTTTTGAAGTTTTAGGCAACTTAGTAACAAAATCCATAGTAATACATTCCCACTTCCACTGCGGGATATCGGGTTGTGTCAACAGACCAGAAGGCTTTTGATGTTCAGCCTTGACTTTCAAATAAGTGAGACACTTACTAACATAAGTAGCAATGTCGGCTTTCATGTTAGGCCACCAGTAGAATTCCTTCACATCGTGATACATCTTACTGGAACCGGGATGAATAGAGTACCTAGTCTTATGAGCTTCGTCCAAGACTAGTTCACGGAGATTACCGAAGCGAGGAACCCAAATTCTGTTACTAAAGTACCGTGTACCATTAGCTTTCACTTGGAGTTGGTTCTCGAAACCGATAGGTCCTTCACCTTCTATAAGTGTCGGTTTAATAGCTTCAAGTTGAGCTTCACATATTCGTGATATAAGATTCGATTTGATTTTCAAGTTTAAAGCACGAACACGTTTAACATCATCTTTTCAACTAAGGGCATCGACAACCACATTAGCCTTCCCAGGATGATATTTCAGCTCACAGTGATAATCATTCAATAACTCGAGCCATCGGCTTTGCCTCATATTCCGCTGTTTCTGATCAAAGATGTGTCGAAGACTTTTATGGTCAGTGTACACCGTAAACTGGGTACAATATAGATAATGTCTTCATATCTTTAATGAAAATACCACGGCACCTAACTCAAGGTCATGTGTGGTATAGTTCTTCTCATGTTTCTTCAACTGTCTAGATGCATAGGCAATAATCTTTTCACGTTGCATTAAAACACAACCAAAGCCTTGCTTTGAGGCATCGCAGTAAACAACAAAATCGTCAGAGTCTTTAGGTAAAGATAGAATCGGGGCTGTGGTCAATTTATCCTTCAGAATCTTGAAAGCAGATTCCTGTTCTTATGACCACTCAAACTTCTTCCCTTTGTGAGTTAACTTTGTAAGGGGTTTAGCAAGGAGGGAAAAATCTTTTATGAATCTCCGATAATAACCGGCAAGTCCCAAAAATTGACGAATATGCTTCGCAGTCCTTGGTATCTCCCAGTTCTGAATAGCAGTAATCTTAGCTGGATCGACATATATTCCGTTACTATCAACAACATGTACGAGGAATTGTACGGTTTTGAGCTAAAACTCACACTTTGAAAACTTAGCGTCGAGTTGTTCCTTTCGCAAGAGTTCAAGAATCATGCGCAGATTCTGCTCATGTTCTTTCTCACTCTTTGAGTAGATTAAGATGTCATCAATAAAAACAATGACAAATTTGTCGAGGTATGGCTTGCAGACACGATTCATAAGATCCATGAATATGGCAGGAGCATTGTTCAGACCAAAAGGCATGACACAGAATTCATAGTGCCCATAACGAGTGCGAAAAGCAGTCTTAGGAATATCGAATTCCTTGACTTTGAGTTGGTGATAACCGGACCTTAAATCAATCTTTGAATAAACACTTGACCCTTGAATTTGGTCGAATAGATCAATACGTGGCAACAGATAACGGTTCTTGATAGTAAGCTTGTTGAGTTTGCGGTAATCAATGCACATCCTCAACGTACCATCCTTCTTTTTAACGAATAGAATAGGATCTTCCCATGGGGATGAGCTTGGACGAATGAAACCTTTATCCAATAGTTCTTGGAGTTGGTTGAAAAGTTCCTTCATTTCAGAAGGTGCTAAATGGTGTGGTGCTTTAGCAACAGGAGCAGCACCAGGAGATAAATCAATCTGAAATTCAACTTGTCGAGGAGGTGGAATACCAGGAAGATCTTCGGGAAATACATCGGGAAAATATTTAACCACTGGTACATCTTCAATACAATTCTCTTTCATTTCAATCATCTTAACGTGGGCTAGAATAGCTGGATAACCTTTCACAAGGTATTTGCGGGTTTTAAAACAGGAGATAATGTTGAGATTGGAACCACTCTTTTCACCCTGGATAATAAGAGTCTCTCCATTTCCCAATGGAACATGAACAGTTTTATCGTAATACATGATTGCAGCTCTTAATGGACGTAACCAATCCATTCCAACTACGACATCAAAACTTCCTAGCTCGATCGGTAAAAGGTCTATCTTAAATTCTTTGTTGGCTAAGATTATGTTGCAGTTTTTATAGATTTTATCGACTTTCATGATCTTTTCATTGGCTACTTCTACTAATCGTTTAGTTTCTAAGGGTTGAGGTCTTTCAGCAAATAGGGTACAAAATTCATTAGACACGTAACTTCTGTCTGCACCAGTATCGAATAAAATAGTTGCGTAACAATTATTGACAAGATACGTACCCGTGATGACCTCATCTTCTTCTCGGGCTTCAGCAGCAGTAATAACAAATGCGCGACCCTTTGCAGCAGTAGTATTGGCTCCAGTAGCGGGAGTATCTTTCTTCTTAGGGCAATTTGGACTAATGTGTCCCTTTTCCCCACAAGTGTAACAAGTAGGAGGAGCTTTAACAGGAACAATATCTTTATCCTTCGGAGGAGTCTTACAAGTCTTAACTACATGTCCCACCTTCTTACAGAAAAAAAAGTAGCAGTGCACCGCCCCGGGTGGTGCCTTTCACAACGGACACAATAAGGATAGGTACCCTTATAATTCATCCTTGTACTATCCGCAGGCTTCTTACTAACATTCTGAGTCATACCTTGAGATGGTTCAAACTTCCTTTTTCGATCACTACTCTTAGTATCAACTTGCTTACTAGCCAAAGCTCTTCTTCTTTTGGCCATCATCAGATTTTGAGCCATGAGGATCACGGCATCAAGGGTAACCTTCTCACCAGCGATAACATACCCTGAACATCCTCAGGGAGACCTTCAATGTACCTTTCAATCTTTCTCGGCTCCGTAGGAAACATTTCGGGACACAAGGTAGAAAGCTCAAGAAAACGATTAGTGTAGCTTTCAATGTCGGTACCCTTAACTTTGAGTTCCCAAAACTCATCTTCAAGCTTTTGAACGTGACTTCTAGGACAAAATTTGTTAACCATCATGCTTTTAAGTTCATCCCATGGGGTTGCATTAGCATTATCGATTCCCACAGACTTAGCATGAGCGGTCCACCAAGTCATAGCATTGCCAGCTAATGAACTAGTGGCATATTTAACTCAGTCATTGTCCCCGCAGTTGCAGACACAGAAGATGGACTCTAGTTTTTCGAACCATCGGACTAGTTCAACGGCCTCTTCACTTCCTTTGAAAGCGGGAGGGTTGCAGTTCGTAAAGTCCTTGTAAGAACAAGGTTTCGGTTGATTATTAGCATGATTAGGTTGGACATTGCCTTGGGCGGCAGCAAGTAACTGTTGAAATTGCTCATTGGTCAACGCAATGTTGTTAACGGTAGGTGCAGCTGGACGAACCATTATGTCACTACATAGAAGTGAACATAAGTTTGATAAGTTGACAAGTTATAAGTTTGAGCAATTACAAGTATGATAAAGATAAAGTATTAATATCAACATGATATAAATAGAACACTTTATATTATTAGAAACAGGGCATTAAATAAGCCTTTTTAATATACGATTCGGAAATAGAAATAGTTTGAGGCATAGCCTTTACATAGATGAAAAATAGGAAAAATAACTAGAAAATATTACGATTGAAGTAGTCTTCATATTTCTTCTTCTCGTCCTCAACCTTTTTCATAAACTTCTCAACTTTCTCGTTCTTCTCCTTTTGTTTCTCATAAAGATACTCGAGGTTATCATAGGGGTTAGTAACACGGTTGTTGACTGTGTTGTTGTCGTACACCTTTAGAGCAAGCTGCTTATCAACTCGACTTCTCTCTATCTTCATTTTGAATTCAACATCCTCCTTTAGATAAGCAAGTGACTGTTTTCCCCAGCGAGTGTTGCGTTCTTCCTCATATCTCAGCATCATTAACTCTTTTCTTAGCTTAGCATTCTCTTCCACCAGTTTCTTAACTTCTCGGTCTTTCTCGTCCATTCGAACCTCAACTCTTGCCACATGGCGAAGCAAACCTTTCAAGTTCTTTTCGGTAGTCTTTCGCAAGTTCATTATCTCATACTTAGCATCATTATCATAAAAAGGAGATCGGGCTCTTTTTTTGGATGGACCAGTATCCTCAGGAAGTTTCCCCTTGTTTTCAGTTCTCGGGGTCGGGTAGTATTCGGGAGACTTAGGTAAAGTATCCGGACTATAGTTTGGTGAGGGAGGACCACCAAAGCCATAAGGTGGGCTTTGGACTGGTCTTTCAGTGGAAGACCTTTCAGTATCTTTTTTGGTTGGCTTGAAAAGAGTCATTTTGTTCGCTTGATGAAAATTAGACATCCTAACATTAGGAAAGAGATTTCGATTAGATAAATGTTAAAGCACTGTTTTAAGATTATAAGGAAATCCTAAGTTCTTTAAGTCTAAGGCAAGAAAGGTTATAGTTTCCTAGATTGCTAACGCACCCTAGCTAGCAAGTAAGGCACACATAAAGATGCAATCCTGGTTCTCTATAACAGCCTGGTTATGCTCTGATACCAATCTATCACAACCCCAGTTAGGGCCTAGGTGAAATGTGACTTAATATCAAATAAACCAACATATTATAATACGAGAACAATACTATATGATAAAAACAAACTTTTTTTGAGTATGCAGCGAAAAATGAAATGTCGATACAAGAATTGAAATTACAATAAAGTAAATGTTTCAAATGCAAGAATAATAAATGTGATAGTTCTTGATCCTAAGTCCAAGTAGCATCACATAAGTAGTAGATAAGTAAACTTGATCAATCAGCACATGAGACAAAACATGCTAAAGTGTCAACCAAAAATGGTTGAGTGAAATCATAGGTTTAACAAATATGTTTGACCGTTGTTTTAGACCACACGATTTTTGTTTATAAAGTTGATCTCGCAGATCAAAAAGTTATGCCAGTTCGTGATATTTAGACTAAACGTTCAAGTTTGCCCCAATGACAAGTTGTTCTGTCCTTGTCGGTTTAATTTCATTATCAAGTAATATAAAGACTTAGTCAAATTTATCGGGGACGTTACTCCTGATAGGCCTACCCCCAATAATTAAGAATGCATTTAACGAGCAATTAAAAATATTATTGTAGGGACTTAGCAGGACATAGCCAGGTATAGCATAGTTTAACAGTTGGTACTTGTGTCTAAATTGTAAATAGTAAAAGTAGCATGTGTCTCACCCCAAAAAGTTAAATAAGTTGTGCACAATATAAAGTGGGGCTATAAAGTTCACCTTAGTAAGTAGAAGAAGAGTTGTTATTCCTTGGAATAGAAGAGTTGGATGAATGTGAGCAGAAAGTCAACCTAATGACATTTAAGAGTAGTTAAATATTTGCCCAAGTTTAAATTTAAGTATGCAAGTGTTTTAAGTGTAGTTTGTTTTACTAAGGTTCCATTCTTAGTATGTTTCTACTTTTAGTAAGTTTCCATTTTTATTAAGTTAGTGTTAAACACTAGTGAGTTGTCCTTAATAAGTCTACCACTTATTAAGTATGCAAGGGAGTGTATGATCATCATAGTCGGGTTTGACATTGTGCACCATACCCAAACATCTATTCCACCACCGAGTCACCAGAGTGATCAATTGTTACCGGTTGGCCCAAGATTTCTTGACCAAAATCTAAGTTTGGCATTCGAGATCCACAAGCGTCCCATAGTGGTACCAAGGATCACCCTAGGCCTTAAGTAGCGTTGACGTTCGAGTAATCCTCACGCTATCATGAATGACTATTGTAATCGTATGTTATACTATAAGTAGTATATTATAAGTGTTAGTAGTAGTATAAGTGTGTAAGTATTAAGTAGTAGTATAGTATAAGTAGTATTAAGTATATGATTAGTAGTATTAGGGTTTATTAGTTAAGTAGTATTAGTAATTAGGGTTAAGTAGTAAGTAGTAGTTTTAATTAATTAGGTTTAATTAATTAAAGTAGTATTAATGATTAGCGTTTAGGAAAGTAATGATTAGGTAATGATTAGGGCTATATAATTAATGTTTAGGGTTTATGTAGTATTAGGGTTTTTATAAATTAGGGTTAGGTTAATTAGGGTTTATATATATATATATATATATATATATATATATATATATATATATATATATATATATATATATATATATATATATATATATATCGTGTATATGTATATATATAGTTTTTATATTATATATATATGTATATATATATGTATATATGTATATATATATATATATATATATATATATATATATATATGTATCTGCATGTATGTATGTATATATAGAAAAAATATTTTTTTATGTATATATATAACCTGTATATATATATATATATATATATATATATATATATATATATATATATATATATATATATATATATAATATTAGGTATATACTTATTTGTTTCCTTTTTTGTTTTAAATATTTAACAAATATTTTGATAAATCTTTTAGGGTTTAAAGATCAAACAAAATCTTTTTTTATATATATATCGTGTATATGTATGTATGTATATAATTTTTTTTAAATATATATGTATATGCCGTATGTATATGTATATATGTATATACATTTTTTACAATTAATAAACATATGTGATAACATAAACATGATTAGGTTTTAGGGTTTTGAAGATCAAATTTTTTTTATACATATATAGCCGTAGGTATATATGTATATGTATATTTATATATAATTTTTTACATGAGCAATCTGAATGTTAAGATCATGCATGAATATGATTATGAACATAAATACGAATCAAAAAGATAGAATTTAAAAGTTTGGATTTAGGGTTATACCTTGATGATGTTTGATGAAGATTAACAAGAAAAAGATGAAGATGACTTGAAGATGAAGATCAAAAGCACTTGCAAACCAAGAACACTTTGAAGATCCCGATGAACACTCTTGAAGATTACTTGAAGATCACTTGAAGATGGTGGTGGTGTGGTGGTGGTTTCTTGGTCGAATTCCAAGAGAGGGAGGGAGAGAGTTTGTGATTTTTTTGAGAGAGGATTGTAAGTATGTTTTGTTACAAGAATAGCTTTAGCATAGGCCTCTATTTATAGGTGAGGTTAGAAAGATCTAGAATTAGGGTTTAATTAGGAGTGCTTAGGGAACAAGTTAGGGTTTAAGGAGGATTTGATGGTGGCCGATTTTGGGAGGGCAAAAGGGTCATTTTACCCCTTAAATTTTCGGCTAGGGCATCAAAGGAATGGTTTGAAATTTTTTTCGTTTTAGTCCTTGTACTTTGGATTAGCTTAAATGATTCCAAACTTGTTAAGATTAATTAGTTACATACATTAAGTTTTAGTTTATCACATTTTATTCATGGAAGTTAATTAGCTTATTATTTTTATCTTTTATTAACTTGTCAATTATTACACAAAGTTAATTAATATGTTTTATAACTTTTAATACTTAACAATTATTGAATAAAGTTTAATTATTAAGTTTTAATTATATTGTTTGGGTATTTAATATTGGTAGAAATATAGAATGGATGAGGGTCGTTATTGTACCTCCCCGTTATTAGAAACTTCGTCCCGAAGTTTTAGGTAGACTTCTCGGATGCATCAGCGTTTGAGAAGAGATGGGGATATTTCCGTATCATTTATTCTTTGCGTTCCCAGGTATATTCGGGGCCTCTACGCGAATCACATACTGATATACTTAACTTTGTCAAAATAAATGAACTACATTTATTCTCCCACGACCTTATTCTAATTTTCATCACAATTACTATTTTTCTTGTCATAAAAGCCTACATTACAACATTTTATTGAGATATGTATTTCGTATACATATGTAACGTAATTAATCCCGTAAAGAGAACTCATATTTAAATATTAATAATATAATAATATACAGTTTGCTATAAAATTGAGTATTTATATTTTTAATAATAATTATTAATAATAACAAATGCCTCTTTAATTTTTGTTAATAATTTAAAATACAATTATTATATGAAGGTTGTACAATATGCTTCAAAGATTGTACAATTTGTTTTAAAGTTTGTGCATATGGTCATGGGAATGTTTTATCAGTACATAATGCTTCAAATATTGTACATATGGTCATGGAGGTGTTTTACCATAAAGTTGTACATAATGTTTCAAATATTGTACATATGATCATGAGGGTGTTTTATCATAAGGTTGTACATAATGCTTCATATATTACACTGATCATGTTAATTTCTTTATTAAATATAATTAATTATTTTAATGACATCAACATGAGGAGTTTAGAAAATTTTTATTTAATTTTGAATTTTCTTTTAGCTTAGATAATCTATATTTATGACATTATCATTTTAGTGATTTATATGATACTAGATTTATGAGCCCGTCCGTTGGACGGGTACTTATCCGAAAAATTATGTACTTTTTTCGAACATTTTCTAAATAAAAGGTGTACGTATAATTTGAAGAGGATAAAGAATAAATATAACTAAAACGTTTCAAATATGTTTATCCTAACACAAGTTTTCGTTAATGTTAACTAAAAACATTTAAAAGATAAAAAAGCACGTTCCTTGTACTTGTACTTGAATAAGAAGTTTGTGTCTGGCTTTAGTCAATTTTCTTGTTTGAATTGCTTGAATCCATAAGACACACAGATGTTTTGTTTTTTCTTTGACTTCTCTTGTTTCAACCTGATATGGCCGAAACGGACAGTTTTTAATTGCGCGGTGTCGTAAGGCCGCGGCTCGCCAGGATCAGCCACTCGTGGGAGAGGGTACTGTTTTAAATTTATATTTAGCGGAGCTTAAATCTTACTACTCCTTATAAGTAAGGGAAGTATGACCTAGAGTCGTATTTTTGAGATATCAGTAACATCGAACATATATTTTAGCCTAAGATAGTTAGGGAGTAGTGAATGTTTATTTTGAGATTTTCTAGTTTATAAGACAGGTAAAGTAAATGCGATAAAATTTGTAATTCAGATAAGGTTAAAGTAAGTGCATACTATAATTTTGTCAGTTATGTTGCCGAGATTATGGAATACTGGCTCATGAATAGGCAGAGACCTTGTATTCATTACACTAGTCCTAAACGCCCCTGTCATAAGACATGTCACTGGGTACTGAGTTAGGCTTGAAGATTCTGAATAGACAGCAACATCCATTACCCCCGACGCCCGTGCAGTCTGACTACAGGCATACACGTTCAGACGGCTCATCCAATTGAGTGACTCGGTTGGGTGACGTATTAACATTTCAAAATGGTCTAAACTTTCTTAAGCATAATAGAATACATGGTTTACCATATCCGAGAGACGTGATGTGTTTCAATGCTTTCATTAATGATTGGTAAAAGATAGTTAGGCCCTTAAAAAGAGTTCAACCATAAAGAACACCATGGCCAAGTCAAGTTGACTTCCATGAACACGTTCGGTTATCCTAACGGTCGAATCCTTTATGTGTCTAAACAAACATTTCCTTAATTAACTAAGAATCCCTCAAGCGGGGTGCAATGCTTGAGACCGCGTTATGGTGCAGTGTACTGGTCAACACTAACCGTGTTCTATGGCCTTACTTAGCAGAGGTACAGCTTACAACAACCGCGGTACTTCAGCGCACAGCGTGCACGTACGAAGTTTATATGCTTGGTGACTACACTAGCATGGTCTAGGACTGACAATGTACTAAGGGTCTAGTCAGATTTTTCACTACGAAAGATTCCTCAGTCGAAACCCAAAGCTCAATAGACTTACTACAACCGGTGTGCCTCGATCGATCTTACGTTGTATCCGATAGACTTCTCTTACCAAGGGATGACACAGATAGTGTACTCTGAATCGGGGTTCGCGACTTCCTAATAACAGAGCCTATAACTACGTTCTATTAGTTGGAAAAGCGATTGAGTTTAAAGCATAATCAGAAAGCATTTCGACAGCATACACAAACCATAATATTATTTCGGCATTATAACTGCTTACATCATAGCATACACTAAAGATAACTACTCGCTAATCATGGCAACTATATCATAAAATATTATATAAGATAAAGGATAGAAGTACCAGTAGATTAAACGAGTTTCGAATACAAAAGTGACAACTTCAAGACTCCAGACCGCTCCTAATATAATCTTCAGCGTTCTTCTCCGGGTACTAGATTTCCCGCACGGAGTCGAAGGCCTTGAGAGTATGACTAATATTGTACAAGAGAGAGAAAGAAGTGAATTGAAGTGTGTGTTGGAATGAATGACAAAGACCCTTTAAATAGACTTGGAATTAGCCAGAATACGCCTGGCAGGCCGCATGGCAGGCCGTATGGTGGGGCGTATTTGGCAGGCCGTATTGCTGGAAGACCGCATGGTGGGCCATGTATTGGGGCGTATTTGGCAGGCCGTATCCATACAGGCAGGCCCGTATGGCAGGCCGGATTTGATGCTGGTCAGCCTTGATTCCCTGGATCGTAACTTGATTTCTTGTCTTTCACCGTTTTTTCTCTAGAATCTTCGTTTTAGCTCCGATTCTCTTGATTCTTTTTGCACCGCCTTCGTAATTACTTGTTCTTCAATTCTAACCGACGAAGTGGGTATTTTGTCAAAAAAGTTCGAATCTTTCTTGTTTTTGGGCCTTAATACCGGGGTGAAAACGTGACTTTTTAGTCGATATCAAATATCCCACACTTAGACTTTGCTTGTCCTCAAGCAAACTCTCATTTTTTTTAAGAATCTTTTCGGTGTTTCTTTTCTAATAGCCTAAGCGGTTTGCTTTTATTATAAGAGCAAAAAGATAAGGTGAGTCATCTATGTTAGGATTGAAATTATCTCTGCAAGCATGCGAGGAGGTTACATGACATAGGCTAGCTTTCACGGGTCACTCAAATCACTCAAATGTTTAGGGTTCCCTATAGATCTAAGAAATGAAGTACGCTCATAGCCAGTCATGCTGCACCCATCGTCATAGGCTTGAACAAGACTCAAATCCTTGCTGCTAATGCGAGAACGGTAGTAATCTCAGCTTAATAGGTCATTTGTCAATGATGGGAAAGGAATTTTGGAGTGGTAGTGAAGTTGTTTTTGAAGGGTGAGATAAAAGGGTAATGTAGTCTTTACACAGACTTTTATTCGGATAGATAGGAGTGCTGAAGTATTTTGAGAAGCACTTTTGAACTTTTTCTTCATTTGATAATCATTTTCGGTCGAGTTCTCTTCGGCATTTTTCTTATTTAGTTCTGCTCCTTTTTTCAGAACTTGAAAATATCATCATTTTTTTTCTTTTTTTTTTTTTGGAGACTTCATCTCGAGAAACTTTTTGCCGGTAAACTTTTTCAAGACCTTTGCATTGATACTTGAGAGTTTTATAACATCGGGTTTTCGGAAGGAATCTCATTTTCTGGATTTTTCGAGAGATGGTAAAGGTGATATGGATGTGGTGGTGGAGTAGAAGTAGTGGAGGTGCGGAAGGTTTATGTTTGACAAATGGTTAGCTATTTTGAGTACAACCGAACTACGTTTTGCTGCTTGGAGATGTAGATCTAAAGCAAGTTCTAATTCTGAGCACAGACATCGGCACTCTCAACGGAAAATAGTGAAGCATTAAAGATGAATGCTGGTCTTATTTGGGGTGCCTCACCATAATCAATTTAGGTCGATAATGCCTTAGTCATGCAATGCTCTATTAGAGATTTTAATCTAACAAGAATTCTACCTTACTTAAGCCTTATTTTTATTGACAAACGTTTTAGGTCTTCAAAAATACTCTTTCGAAAAGGGTTTCTTTTTGCAAAAAATTTTGAAATTTGGCTTAAGGACTTGGAATCTTCGTAATGGTTTATTATAATATAGCATAAAAAGATACCAACATCCCACACTTAGACGAACATTGTCCTCAATGTTCCTAGTGTATCCCACACTTAGGAGTTTAAGTTGAAGATTTAGGAATAGTTATCTAGTGTTTTAGTTGGGTGTTATCCCACACTTAGTGAAAAGCTAGGATGTGGCATAGTTTGAATCTTGAGCTAGTAGCGAAAAGAAAGAAATACCCCTAGCAGATGAGACTGGCTTCCTTGCTTCTTTATCGGCTCATTTGTCATCATTTATTCTTCTACTCTACTTTATTGCACGGGTTGCCTCCCGAGAAGCGCTTTTGTTTAAGGTCGTTGGCTCGACCATAGTGATGCTTCAAAAAGCAAACATTCCTCGCTGATGGTTGTTATCTTGATCTTCTCGAGGGAATGTGAGTCTTGGTGGATAAATTCTGAGAAAGTGTCGGACCAATAGTGGTAACAGGTCCGGTACTTCTCTTGAAGATCTTCTGAAAGATAAGTAGTGCACAGTTTTGGCTCTTGATAAGTCTTGAAGTCCGATGAAAATATGATCCACAGCCCTGCTAGTTGACCCATGAATGTCAATCATAGAAGCAGTGTTGGTGTTGATGATTTCTCTGATGGGATGCTCATTTCAGAGGTCTTCAAATAATGTCAGAAACTGTATCTTTAGAATCTCGAAGTCTTCAGAACGGTGATCTCCACAGTAGGAGTCGGTTGCTTTGCACAGATTAGTTAAGAGACGAAGCTGGAAAGAAGTGAACAGCAATCCTGATCCGAGTATTAATTTCACCGTCTTTGAGTATATCTCCCGACATCCAGCTTTAAATGTGAAACTAGGATCTGTGGACTCGTGGAAGATACGTGATAGTTGCTTTGTAACATAGGTGGCAATGTTGACCTGATCTGGGTCAAGATGAGAGAACGGATTGTTTCGCCTTGCTTCCTCCATAACAGCGTCTTGTAACTCTTTGATAATCAGATCAGCATGGTGATCAATTGTTACGTAAATCACTACTCTGTCTGGCGTGATTTCGAAATTATCTCTATCCAGAAGAGCGAAAAGACTGTGAATATCTTCGACCATTTGCAAATCAGAGTGATAAGTTGGGCGTCCGGTGGAAAGATCCATATGCTTCCGGATGAGAGTCAGTAGTGCTCGTTTGTTTCGTGAGAACGGAATTGCAGATCTGGCTAAGGCGTTACAAACCCTAGAATAAATGATTTTCTGATCTCGACAGAATCTTGTTTCGAGAATAGTGCAAACCACTGAATTATGCTCTCGTTACCTTTCTTCGTGATAGATATGATCGTGAAGAGAATTGATAAAGTCTTGAATGCGTTCTTCTAGGATTTCAACATCATTGTTTTCTCTTCAGAGATAGAGGTGGTGTTCTTCTCTGATAGCCATAATTCGTTCTGTTAAGCGTAGTGAAAAATCAATGGTTGACTTTCGGATGGCTTCGAGAAAGTCTTCAAATTCATCGGTACCATTGATGAAGGTGATCATGTCTGCATGTATGGATATAACCAGAATTCGATCTGAAGAAGAGTCCAGCTCCCCTTGATCTGGTTCGGTTGGAGAGTGTGAGTTATTCAGAATGTCTTCATGTTTCTCTTCCTCGTCATCATCGGTATCTGGTTCCTCTGAGGATGCGTCTGATGAACGGGTTTCTTCAGTATTCTGATTCTCCACTTTGATACTTACAGGATCAATATCTATATCCTTAACCTCAGCCTTGTCAGTCTTCTTCTTGAAGCGAATGATTAAACTGTGATCTTCTGTCTCAAGCCTCATTATTTCTTCATGACCCTCAGTGCTTGGAACGGGTATTGTCGCAGTTTCTTTTACGTCTTCCATTTCCTCTTTCTCCTCAGATTCCTCTTCTTCTTCTATTTCTTCGCTGGGATCCTCTTTTTCCTTTTCTGGGTCGTTTATAGACTGTGATTCGACACCCATCTCGACATCGTCGGCTGGTGGTGACTCGTCATTGGAAGTGATCCGTCTGGTGGAAATAGCAAACATCTCTGCCTGTCCAGAAAGATCGGTGGGTCGGTCAATTTTGAAGGTAACGCTCTCCCCATGTGATCGTAAGATCAAGGTTTGATTGTACACATCAATAACAGTCCTAGCCGTATTCATAAAAGGCCTTCCTTACTCTACTGGGGTGTGTAGGTCTTCCTTGATATCCATTACTATGAAATCCGTAGGGTACAAGAATTTGTCGACTTTCACCAAGATGTTCTCAACTATGCCCTTAGGATACCGAATTGTATGATCGGCAAATTGGATTGTCATTTTGGTTGGTGACAAGTCTCATAACTCTAATCTCTTGTAGAGAGAGTATGGGATTAGGTTGATACTTGCTGCTAAATCTGCTAGCGCATGAATGGTTCCAGATTGGTAGATTGAACACGGGAAAACGAATCGGCCCGTATCTCCTAGCTTAGGTGGTAGAGAGTTTCTGAGTAATGCAGAGCATTCTTCACTTAGTGGAATTTTGTTAGAGTCTGGTATCCTCTCCTTTGTAGAAAGAAGCCTTCGGATGTATCTCTTCTGGTTGGGAATTTTGGACATGGTGTCCAGAAATCTGCCATCCAGTTTGAAGGAATCAAGCTTGGATGGTTCTCCTTGTAGCCTTCCAGGATAAGGTACGCGAACTGGAGTTTCAGGGGTCAGCTTCTGAGTATATGTCGATTTGTTCTTGAGCCTAGTTGACCTTCTCCGTGGTTCTTCCTCTGGGATTACTGAATCCATTTGCTTTGCCTCTTCTATGTGGGGATTTTGGATAGTATTACTTGGCAATCTTCCCTGCGGTCGGGTTTCAAGGCGTTGTGATAACTGTCCGAGCTGCGTTTCTAAACTTTTGAGCAGAGTCAATTGATTTCTCATTAGTATCTCCGTCTGATCTTGTCTGGCTGCAGTTCTCTGATTTAGCTGTTGTTGTCCTTGGATGAATTGAGTTAATTGATCATCAGCTCCGAGAGTGGGGTTAGCTGCTTTTGTAATCTGGGTGGTAGGGGAATTTTCCTCAGCTAGGGGACCAGTGAGTGGAAGTGGTTGATCATAGGTCAATTGAGATTGTTGGGATAGGTAAGGTGGATAGCGATAGCAGAAAGGTTGATTGCTTCGCTGAAATTGATTAACCCTAGGTGGTTGATTGAATCCGGGATTTGGTGGATGAGCTGGGTATTGGACGTAACAGACTGAACCGTCGGGGTTTTCGTACTCAACTTGATATTCTTCAGTAGGTTGCGGGTTGGTACAATTAACACAAGCCTGAGCTTGGTTAACCTGCTGCGGCTGCGTCTTCAATTCTCCGAGTTGTTTAGCAAGAGATTCCATCTTGTCCGTGAGGGATTTGATGGCCTCCATTTGATTATTAAGTGCAGAGAGTAGGGCAGATGATAAAGTTCTTTCACCACTGTTCCAGTCCTGATGATGCATCGTCATGTTTTCGAACAATTCCCATGCTTCGTCTGCGGTTTGGTTCATCAGATTCCCTTGAGCTGCTGCATCGATCGTCATCCTATGATTTACCGTAAGACCATTGTAGAAGGTGCAGATTTGGGCTGACCGTTCTAGCTGGTGATTAGGGCATTTCTTCAGCAGGGTTTTGAAACGCTCCCATGCAGTGTAAAGAGATTCATCATAACCTTGTTTGAAGTTAATGATATCATTCTTCAGCTTGGTTTGTTTAGAAGGGGGGAAATATTTGGTTAGGAATTTAGTAGCCATCTCCGTCCATGACGTGATGGAATCTTTTTCCAGTCCTTAGTATCACGTTTGAGCATGATGAGTGAGAGAATAGGGGAACAGGTATAGCCGTACTATATCTTGTCCTATCCCTGGCTATTTGTAGGAGTTCGAAAGAGATATGAAGTTATCAAGGTGAGAATTAGGATCGTCATTCGGTAATCCATGAAACTGACAGCTATTCTGAATGAGCTGGATGATGTGATGTTTTAACTCGAACGAGTGTCCTTGAATCACTAGAAATCCGATTGGTCCTCCTCGACCTTCAATCGAGGGTTTGGTATTTTCTGCTAAAGTAATGCGTAACACCATTTGGTTTCTTATTCGTGCTTCCTTGCGGGCTTTAGAGATTATTGCTTCTGGATCAGGTACGAATAACAACGGCCCTGGTCTAGATCGGGTTTGGGTCATACACTGGGTATGCCTTTTTGTTTTTAATTTTTCGCAGATAAGCTAAATTATAATAAGCTAAACTAAACTAATTTAATTCTACGGTAATCTAATTTGATCTAATTGTAACCTAAGTTAATCTAAGGTTATCTAATCTAAGGTAGTCTAGAGTAATCTAAAGTTCTTTAACTAATTAACTAACTATTCTACGGTGGAATATGTTTTTGGTTCTGGCTACTGATTCCCTGGTATTTCGGTGACAGAGCTCCGCACGAACTATTCAACAAACCAAGTGGCCAGGCCGACTACGGAGAGGCAGGATCCTTTTAGTCCCAATATAATTGGCGACTGTTCGAAAAATCCAATAACCAAGTCTGTGTATAATTGTCTTTCTTAGACACTACTAAATTCTTGTGAATAAGTTTGATAGAGAGCAGTATTGCCTGATACCAGTTCCCCGGCAGCGTCGCCAAAAACTAGTTACTCTCCTGATATGGCCAAATCGGACGGTTTTTAATTGCACGTTGTCGTCAGGCCGCGGCTCGCCAGGATCAGCCACTCGTGGGAGAGGGTACTGTTTTAAATTTATATTTAGCGGAGCCTAAATGTAACTACTCCTTATAAGTAAGGGAAGTATGACCTAGAGTCGTATTTTTGAGATATCAGTAACATCGAACCTATATTTTAGCCTAAGATAGTTAGGGAGTAGTGAATGTTTATTTTGGGATTTTCTAGTTTATAAGACAGGTAAAGTAAATGCGATAAAATTTCTAATTCAGATAAGGTTAAAGTAAGTGCATACTATGATTTCGTCAGTTATGTTGCCGAGATTATGGAATGCTGGCTCATGAATAGGCAGAGGCCTTGTGTTCATTACACTAGTCCTAAACGCCCCTGTTATAAGACATGTCACTGGGTACTGCATTAGGCTTGAAGATTCTGAATAGACAGCAACGTCCATTACCCCCGACGCCCGTGCAGTCTGACTACAGGCATACACGTTCTGACGGCTCATCCAATTGAGCGACTCGGTTGGGTGACTTATTAACATTCCAAAATGGTCTAAACTTTCTTAAGCATAATAGAACACATGGTTTACCATATCCGAGAGGCGTGATGTGTTTCAATGCTTTCGTTAATGATTGGTAAAAGATAGTTAGGCCCTTAAAAAGAGTTCAACCATAAAGAACACCATGGCCAAGTCAAGTTGACTTCCATGAACACGTTCGGTTATCCTAACGGTCCAATCCTTTATGTGTCTAAACAAACATTTCCTTAATTAACTAAGAATCCCTCAAGCGGGGTGCAATGCTTGAGACCGCATTATGGTGCAGTGTACTGGTCAACACTAACCGTGTTCCATGGCCTTACTTAGCAGAGGTACAGCTTACAACAACCGATGTGCTTCAGCGTGCACGTACGAAGTTTATATGCTTGGTGACTACACTAGCATGGTCTAGGATCGACAATGTACTAAGGGTCTAGTCAGATGTTTCACTACGAAAGAGTCCTCAGTCAGAATTCAAAGCTCGATAGACTTACTACAACCGGTGTGCCTCGATCGATCTTACGTTGTATCCGATAGACTTCTCTTACTAAGGGGTGACACAGATAGTGTACTCTGAATCGGGGTTCGCGACTTCCTAATAACATAGCCTATAACTACATTCTATTAGTTGGAAAATCGATTGAGTTTAAAGAATAATCGGAAAGCATTTCGACAGCATACACAAACCATAATATTATTTCGGCATTATAACTGCTTACATCATAGCATACACTAAAGATAACTACTCGCTAATCATGGCAACAATATCATAAAACATTATATAAGATAAAGGATAGAAGTACCAGTAGATTAAACGAGTTTCGAATACAAAAGTGACAACTTCAAGACTCCATACCGCTCCTAATACAATCTTCAGCGTTCTTCTCCAGGTACTAGGTTTCCCGCACAGAGTCGAAGGCCTTGAGAGTATGACTAATATTGTACAAGATAGAGAAAGAAGTGAATTGAAGTGTGTGTTGGAATGAATGACAAAGACCCTTTAAATAGACTTGGAATTAGCCAGAATACGCCTGGCAGGCCGCATGGCAAGCCGTATGGTGGGGCGTATTTGGGAGGCCGTATTGCTGGCAGACTGCATGGTGGGCCGTGTGTTGGGGCGTATTTAGCAAGCCGTATCCATATAGGCAGGCCATATGGCAGCCCGTATGGCAGGCCGGATTTGATGCTGGTCAGCCTTGATTCCCTGGATCGTAACTTGATTTCTTGTCTTTCACGGTTTTTTCTCTAGAATCTTCGTTTTAGCTCCGATTCTCTTGATTCTTTTTGCACCGCCTTCGTAATTACTTGTTCTTTAATTCTAACCGACAAAGTAGGTATTTTGCCAACAAAGTTCGAATCTTTCTTGTTTTTGGGCCTTAATACCGAGGTGAAAACGTAACTTTTTAGCCGATATCACAACCTCCATTTGTACTTTCGTTTATCCATATTGAAGCAGGACACTTTTTTACCACTACGTAGACCAAGTAGTAACATCAATTCGTTTGGAAAACGCTACAAAAAAACAAAAGAGTTATATAAATTTATAATAACGCACAATATTGAACTTTATTTCATTAATTTGCAATATTATCATATAGTAGTAGATGCGATAAATACTTTAGTCATTAATAGCCTCATTTTATAATTTAAAAATGATAATATATTTTACTTCAACACATTACCGCTAAGTATGAAAATTTCAGAATTTCATACATTCACTTCTTTTTGCAATAAATTTGGATGATCCATTTCAGTTTGGACGATCCATTTCAACAATCACACGATTTAATAACCACGAATTTTCATACTCTATCCTTTAAGAGCTCGTGCGTTGCACGGAGATTTCTAATCAAACAAAATAGAAACGTTAAATGTTATATCAATTAACGATATTATAAAGATAGTCTCACAAGTATCGTTGTCCATGTTTACTGAGAAAGAGGTTACCTTTTGACTTGATTGTTAGATATCAAAGTAAGCATAATAACAATCATAATCAATGTAACATAATCATTATTATAATAAATAAAATCATTGTGTGAGTGTATGAGGCAACTATAAAAAGATTAAAGAGTAATAGATTAAGCACATACCCTCGTTATGATAAGCTTATGTGCACGATGTTGATAACATTCAGGTTTTGACCCATAACGCAACGTGTATGACCTACTCATTTTGACACCTCAGTTGTGAAATGTAACAAATTACACAGAAGTAATAAACAATCAGCTTTTTCCTAGTTAAACCTAAAATGTAATAAAAAAAAAGAATGAATATAGTAATTGCAGATTCAAGACCTACCTTAGAAAATGCTGATCCACCTGAAAAGCAATTAAAAAGAATGAATATACTAATCGTGTAAAATTAGTTAAATAATATAGATATAGTTTTATAGTCTATAAAAATAATACACCAATAAAAGTAAAAGATTACATTACAAATGGAACAATATAGTTTTACAGCCTATGCATTATGCATGCAACACATGACTATTAAAAAAATTTGACACCAACTATTTAAAAATGGTCCATACCACCATTTGACAAAAGTTACTGTCACTCTTTGTGTGAAACCGTGTGGAATGTCTTCACCCATTGAGCTCAATGAAGGAGTCCTAAAAAACACAAGTGTACATTGAACCTTCAAAGTGCGAACAGGCCTGAATCTCACCCAATTATTCCATCATTTCACCTGATTTCACAAACAAACAAACAAACAATACACATATCAAATAAAAATTTAGTATACGATCTCGACTTATTTTGGGTTGTGTTATTGTGTTCAATCATGTCAAAAGTGCACCTATACTGGATGTAAACTTCCTAATTAATTTTGCTTTGAAATTAAATAGGTTAAAAAATAATGTGCAAGTGCCATTATATTCAATACTCTTGTTTTCTCAAGATGAATATCTTTTGAGTGTAATAGGTGTTTTGGGTTAACCAAAACATTTTCACATGCACCAATAAACACTACAGTATTTATTTTGACTCATATAGAAAGAAATATATACCATACGATAGCCACATCAAATGGAGCTAAAATGTAAGTAACCTTAGCTCTTTTTCGGTCACTGAATTATTTTAGGCCACAAAAAACTACTGTGTGTATTTGACCCAAAACCATTACATGACTCTCCCCCAATTTCCTATTTTCCCACCTATTTATAGAGAAAGATAAATTCACACTTATTACATGCACATTTTCATGACCCGTCCTAAATATACGTCCCATGCATAGAGACAAAAATCATTTTTAATAGACCACAAGATTTTCATTTTTCATTTCTCATAAATATACGTCCCATGCATAGAGACAAAAATCATTCATATGGTGAACACCTGGTAACCGACCTTAACAAGATGCATATAGAATATCCCCATCATTCCGGGACTCCCTTCGGACATAATAAATTCAAAGTACTAAAGCATCCGGTACTTTGGATGGGGCCTGTTGGGCCCAATAGATCTATCTTTAGGATTCGCGTCAATTAGGGTGTATGTTCCCTAATTCTTAGATTACCTGACTAAAAAGGGCATATTCGGTTTAATAATCCGGCCATGGAATGTAGTTTTAAGTACTTGTGTCTATTTCGTCAAACATTTATAAAAGCAGCGCATGTATTCTCAGTCCCAAAAATATATATTGCAAAAGTATTTAAAAAGGGAGCAAATGAAACTCACTATACTGTATTTTGTAGTAAAAATACATATGACGACAATGAACACTGAACAATGCAAGGTTGGCCTCGGATTCACGAACCTATATCATTTGTATATTTGTTAACACACATATTTGTAATCAAACAAATATATATATAATTTATTAGTTATATCATTTTTATATTAATAACCTATATACGTCATTATATATATATATATATATATATATATATATATATATATATATATATATATATATATATATATAAAGTAAAAACCATATTTATATAGTTAAGTTTTGTATTAAATGTATATATGTATATGTATATTTATATATCTATATTTATTTTATAATATCTTTTTATTTGTTAACTTAATGATAATACTAATAATTTTTAAATGATAATACTTATACTAATGGTAATACTAATAATAACAGTAATTTTACTAATAACACCATTGATAATGATAACTTTTAACAATAATGATACAGATAATATTATTGATAGTAATAATGATAGTAATAATGATAGTTATATTATTAATAATGATATAATAATAATGGCTTTAATACTAATTCCTACATTCATAAAGAAAATATAATAATACAACTAATGCTTAACGTTAATACTTAATAATAATGATAATAATAATTTTACTCATTTTACTGATAATAATATTCATATTATTAATGTTAACATTAACAATAATTAACATACTCATAAACTTAATCATAATAATAAACAATAACAATGGTGATACAATAATAATAATACCAATAATAACACTAATACTTAATAATGATACAAATAATAATAGCAATAACAATAACAATAATCATGGTAACAATACTAATAATAATCCTAATAATAAATAGTAATTAATAATAATAATAATAATAATAATAATAATAATAATAATAATAATAATAATAATAATAATAATAATAATAATAATAATAATAATAATAAAATTAGAAAACTACCTCAATTAGAATGGGTTCCAAAAAGAATGACAGTCCCTGGACTCGAACCCGTGACTACATGCTAACCCGAACCAACAACCAACCACTCGGTCACTTCTATTTTTCTGATTTATTATGACTTTATATTTTTATAACCCGTATTTTGTGTTCTTCTTCTTCACAATAAACAATCAACCAAAATCCAACCAATTTAACAACAAGTAATAGAATTTGTTCTTTAAACTTTCTAACTGAAATATGATAAACCAAATTAGTTATTGAATTATTATTGAAAACGGGAAAAATAAAAAAAAAATATAAATATATGCTCCCTGCTGCTGTCGCGGTTAAGGGAAGAAAAAAAAAATTTGATTGAGGTTTTGAGTACGTTTTAGCAAAAGGTTTCAACACAAGATATATTTCAAATCATTCATAGAATCTTTATCAATCATCAATTGATTCAAAAACATCGAAACCAGATCGAATTTTGGATGATCAAATTCGTTGACTTTTTAAAACCAAAAGTTTGACTCACGAAGTCGAATCCGTTTTAAAGAATTGGGACTTAGGGTTTTGCAGAAAGATTTCTTGGAGTATTCCTATCAAGACTGCATCTATGAATTTTGAAATCTAATACGAATTCGAATTTTTGGCAAGAATGACTCAAGAACAGAGGTTGTTTTTATTTATTTGTTTCATTTATCTGTTTTTAATCTTACAGCTATCAATGAAAGATATACCTATTGGGATTAAATGATTGATACAGAAGTAAGAAAGAAAAAAAAAATGGATAAATATTGCTTGTAGGGTTCGACAAGAAATCACGGAGCAGAAGAAAACATAAGAAGAAAACAAATATCTGATTGTAAAGCATATATGCATTTTTATTTATATTTACATTTAATTGTATTTTCAGTATCAAGTAAGTAATATATTAATTATATATATTGAAACAAATAATTTCAGAGTATAACATCAAATACTTTATTAACATTGTCAAATTATGTAAATTCAATCTATTCTCTATATTCAAATAAATAGTTATAAATAACAAGTTTAAGTTTTTCTTCATAATAATTAAATCACATGATAGTTCGTTTTTATAATTAATTTATAATATATAATTATTTACATGTATAGTTGTTTATATATTCTTTTCTATTTACAATTAAAGGTTCGTTAATCATCGAGAGTAGTCGTAGGTCAATTGAATATATGAACATCGTTTCAAAATTTTCTAGACACAACTTTACATACTTTGCTTATCGTATCGAAATCATATAAAGATTAAGTTTAAATTTAGTCGGAAATTCCCGGGTCATCACAGTACCTACCCGTTAAAGAAATTTCGTCCCAAAATTTGATCGAGGTCGTCATAGCTAACAATAAAAATGTTTTCATGACGAATATGAGTTGATAAATAGAGTTTTATTACCCTTGAGTAATAAGGATAAATCAATTCGATTATTTAAAGAGTACGAATGAAGCTATCACTAAATAGTGAAATGAGATAGACAATTTTCATCATAACTTTTCACTAGTCATGGTTGAATTCCGGGATTCAAGGGATTTAAAAAAAATCTTCGAAATCTATAAGATCTGATTCTTCGGGATTTATGGAAATTAAGATCTCTTTAATTAAATGCGATCATCTGTCTCGATTTCTTTGTCTGGTATTTTCACTATATATGAACTTCTTCCGTTCCATTATTTTCATCATTCCTATACTTTCATTCTTAATTCTTACTTCTAAAAGATTGCGAAAATGCTTCATCCAGTTCAAATCCTTGATATTTTCCTAATTGACATTTCTGTCATCCTTCTTTTTAATCTTCCACCAGAAGAATCTGTTTACTCCTACTATTAACTTGGAGTGATACTATTCTTAATTATACAGTGTCTTTATATTGTTATTCGTATTAATATCCACGGTTTGTAACCTTCGTGTTGTTATTGGGCTTTATATTTTCTCTTATATTTTGGAGCTCTTTGCTTTTTTTTATTCTCCTCTCGACATTTAGTAAAGCGAGTAATCGTCCAGAATTCGTAAGTATGGAACTTCGAATGAACTTAATGTTCTAAACAAGAAACAACGAAATCGCACGATTTGATTTGTTAAATTACCTGTATCACTGAGAATAGAACTATCAAGAATACACTTTCTTGATATGTTCAGATGTTAAGCAGAATGAAAGAGTTATGTAACATGGCACATGATGACGTTATGATATGTGAATCATCACGTCCCATTAGAAACTCAGCATGACTTACTGTAATATAATCACGTTGATCAAGTGTCATTATATTATACTAACTCATGCATCAATTTCCAACACTACTTCAAAATCATTCATAATTCAAACTCGAATTTTAAAGAAATTTAGAAACTAAAGTAGTTTCCTTTATGATGTAATATAGATAGCACGAAGAGATAAATAATTTCGGCCGAGAATATTTATGAAAATATCTTCAGAAATATTGAAGATATTTATGATGATATTTTGGAATTTCTAAATTTGATGGTTGATAAAGAAAGATTTTTCGCAAGATTTTAATATGAGTACAGAGCAAGATATTCGTTGAAGGTTTCATCAGATCCAGAATTACCTGGTTTCTTTGAATATAGGGTATGGTCCTTGTATTTGTCCTTGGTCTCCTTCGTGGTTAGCTCAATCCGTTTTCCAGTTCCAACTTTTCTTAGCTTTTCCAACATACTATTCTTTATCATCAAACTTCCGACGATTAAGGTCGTTTACGGTTGTCTACAGTTTCTGCTGCTTCATTCAGCTTTTTCAAAGTTCCATGTATTGATTTGTAGGCTGGGTTCTTTTTAAAATTTCAGAATGGAAGATCAAAATTCTAAGAGATAAATGTTATAATTGTACATATAACTGTTGATGTAAACATGCTGCGAGATTTCAAAATACTGATTGCTAATTCCCAGTAATTGGTATGATGATTATCGTTACAAGGTGCTGATGAGTATATGATAGAGTTTCGATAAAGATAACGATTTTTCGGAAAGCTAAAGATCAATAAAATTGTTGGTAAGTTTACTGCTAATGTGGCGGAACATAAACGGTTCTCTGATAACGATGACGAAAAGCAAACTTATATATCAAGGTTATAATAAAGCTAATCTGAATAAAAATTGAAGTTGATTTGCTGGAGCTGTGAGGCTAATTTGGAAAGGGATTGTACGACCATTTTCGGTAATAACAACGCCAAAGGAGCTAACACAGATATGTGTTAAACGTTTACTCAGGTTCTGAGTGTTTTCAGGTACATAACTATATACATCAATCTTTTCTTCCGTAGATGAGGTGCGGTTGGTTCATCCTCTCTATTGAGGTGTTTTCAAGAATCATGAAAGGTTTGAATGCAAATTGTAATCGTCAAGATGCAAATGAGGTTTAAGATGAAATCAAGTGGCAAACTTGAAGAATTGTTTAGTTTCATATGTAATAATCAATATTTTAATTCATTTTAATTGTCTAATGTTGACAGTCCACAGTTAGCAGTCCACAATTTATAGTTCAACAATTCATATATAGTTTAATATATAATATTCGAATTAATTAATACGTGTCGTGCCCCGTTATATACATGTCTCAGACTCGATCACAACTCAAAGTATATATATTATTTGAGAATTAACCTCAACCCTGTATAGTGAACTCGATCATTACAGCATATAGAGTGTCTATGGTTATTCCAAATAATATATATAGATGCATCGATATGATATGTTAAAACCTTGTATACGTGTCCCGATATTTAAAGTGCGTAAAATAAATAATAGAAATTAAATGACGATAAATAAAATTGCAAGAATATAAATTGCGATAATTAAATTGCGATAAATAAAATGTAATCAGTTAGCTAGGAACAGTTAGCTAGGAATAGTTAGCGTGGATTCTTAACAAAATTTCTCATAGTTAATTTGTTTGTTTCTAACAAATTTTATTATTGTCCAATGTTTTCTTCATTATGCCACTTGTTGGATTCTGATAGGTCAAAATCCAAATATGAAATTGAATGAAAATAGTTATTCTGCGGTGAACGGATACGTATATCAGTGGTTGTAAGTAGGATAGTGGATGACTGTTGAATCAGCTTCGAAGAATGTAAAGTGTAACTTATTAATGTGGAATCTAAATATTCCTCGGGTATTACCTACCCGTTAAAATATTTTCACCATTAACAGTTTGTACAATAAAACTTTTAATTACAATCTTTATGAAAACATATATACATATATATTTTATTCAGACGTAATCATGGATTTAATGAGTTAATGTGATATTAAACTCATCAGATTTACGGCTAGAACTAGAGTACATAATCTCTAAAACATTAGAGATTACATAATCGCCATGAAGGATGAAGATAGTTTATGTAGAACGATTCGTAGAACGATGATTATGCTTGAGGTATAGATTGCGAGGTTGAGACGTGTGATGATGTTGTTGTTGTTGGTACTGGTTATGCTGCTGGTGCTGCTGATGGTGGTACTGTTGCTGTCGGTGCTACAAGTGTTGTTGGTGCTGAGGTTGGTGATGATGTTGGTGTAGTAAGTATAGCTTGTAGATCACGCACCATTCTTGTCAGGGTTTCTATCCTACCCTCAATCATTTCTATCCATCCACTCATCTGATTCGATAGATCTTTATTATCAATTCAAAATTCCCTAACTTCTTCTAATATTCCCCTTCGATTGGTATTTGGAAGTAGAGGTTGAATATTTTCTGAGATTGCAGTAATGCGACCTTCGAGGTGGAAAACTTTAGCAAGAAGGGTGAATACAGTGTTGTGCATAGGTTCACCGGTGAGTACATCATTTTCTCTGATGTTAGGAGGTAAGTTTGGTTCGCGGTAGGGCTCGCCTTCTTCATTTCTCCATCGAGTGAGTAAGTCTCGGACCCACCCCCATCTCCTCCAGAAAGAAAAATAGCTAAATGATGGAGACACTTCGGGTTCATTGACTTCAGAGTCTACTTTAATACGCATCTCGAAATTGCTTCCGGAACTAATGGAATCCAAGCTAGGTGTAGGATCCATCTCTTATGATCAGTTAGAGGATTTTCGATATGAAATGATTTTCGGTTATCGGATAATATTCTAATTATATAGAATATCTAATATACTACAGAAGATCCAGTAGATTACGGAGGAAATTAAGGAAACGTGTCAGATAAAGTCTGCAGTAACAGATACGCTAAGATATGGATTTGTCTATACACTATTCATGCAATCAATGCAGTAAGATGTGTCTAGACTAGGAATGATAAGCAGGTAATTTCCTAAGGATGATAAGTAGGTAATTTTCGACACGAAATGATAAGCAAAACTTTTGACATGCAGACACGCTAATGCAAGACCTGGTTCACTAAGACCACCGCTCTGATACCAACTTTCATGACCCGTCCTAATCTATCTGGACGAATACATTACATTTGGTTACATCGCGAGGTTCTGACCTCTATATGATACATTTTACAAACATTGCATTCGTTTTTAAAAGTCAAACTTTCATCACATCGAAAGTTGACAGGCATGCATACCATTTCAGAATATATCCAACTATAATTGACTTAATAATAATTTTGATGAACTCAACGACTCGAATGCAACGTCTTTTGAAATGTGTCATGAATGACTCCAAGTGATATCTCTAAAATGAGCAAATGCACAGCGGAAGATTCCTTTAATACCTGAGAATAAACATGCTTTCAAGTGTCAACTAAAAGGTTGGTGAGTTCATTAGTTTATCATAAATATTCATTTCCATCATTTTTAATAGACCACAAGATTTTCATTTTTCATTTCTCATAAATATACGTCCCATGCATAGAGACAAAAATCATTCATATGGTGAACACCTGGTAACCGACCTTAACAAGATGCATATAGAATATCCCCATCATTCCGGGACTCCCTTCGGACATGATAAATTCGAAGTACTAAAGCATTCGGTACTTTGGATGGGGCATGTTGGGCCCAATAGATCTATCTTTAGGATTCGCGTCAATTAGGGTGTCTGTTCCCTAATTCTTAGATTACCAGACTAAAAAGGGGCATATTCGGTTTAATAATCCAGCCATAGAATGTAGTTTTAAGTACTTGTGTCTATTTCGTCAAACATTTATAAAAGCAGCGCATGTATTCTCAGTCCCAAAAATATATATTGCAAAAGCATTTAAAAGGGGAGCAAATGAAACTCACTATACTGTATTTTGTAGTAAAAATACATATGACGACAATGAACACTGAACAATGCAAGGTTGGCCTCGGATTCACGAACCTATATCATTTGTATATTTGTTAACACACATAATTGTAATCAAACAAATATATATATATATAATTCATTAGTTATATCATTTTTATATTAATAACCTATATATGTCATTATATATACATTTTAAGTAAAAAACCATATTTATATAGTTAAGTTTTTTATTAAATGTATATATGTATATTTATATATGTATATTTATTTTATAATATCTTTTTGTTTGTTAACTTAATGATAATACTAATAATTTTTAAATGATAATACTTATACTAATGGTAATACTAATAATAACAGTAATCTTACTAATAACACCATTGATAATGATAACTTTTAACAATAATGATAATGATAATATTATTGATAGTAATAATGATAGTTATATTATTAATAATGATATAATAATAATGGCTTTAATACTAATTCCTATATTCGTAAAGAAAATATAATAATATAACTAATGCTTAACGTTAATACTAGTCTTAATAATAATGATAATAATAATTTTACTCATTTTAATGATAATAATATTCATAATATTAATGTTAACATTAACAATAATTAACATACTCATAAACTTAATCATAATTATTAACAATAACAATGGTGATACAATAATAATAATACCAATAATAACAATAATACTTAATAATGATACAAATAATAATAGCAATAACAATAACAATAATCATGGTAACAATACTAATAATAATCCTAATAATAATTAGTAATTAGTAATAATAATAATAATAATAATAATAATAATAATAATAATAATAATAATAATAGTAATAATAATAAAATTAGAAAACTACCTCAATTAGAATGGGTTCCAAAAAGAATGACAGCCCCTGGACTCGAACCCGTGACTACATGCTAACCCGAACCAACAACCAACCACTCGGCCACTTCTATTTTTCTGATTTATTATGACTTTATATTTTTATAACCCGTATTTTGTGTTCTTCTTCTTCACAATAAACAATCAACCAAAATCCAACCAATTTAACAACAAGTAATAGAATTTGTTCTTTAAACTTTCTAACCAAAATATGATAAACCAAATTAGTTATTGAATTATTATTGAAAACACAAAAAAAAAATATAAATATATGCTCCCTGTTGTTGTCGCGGTTAAGGGAAGAAAAAAAAATTTGATTGAGGTTTTGAGTACGTTTTAGCAAAAGGTTTCAACACAAGATACATTTCAAATCATTCATAGAATCTTTATCAATCATCAATTGATTCAAAAACATCGAAACCAGATCGAATTTTGGATGAACAAATTCGTTGACTATTTAAAACCAAAAGTTTGACTCACGAATTCGAATTCGTTTTAAAGAATTGGGACTTAGGGTTTTGCAGAAAGATTTCTTGGAGTATTCCTATCAAGACTGCAGCTATGAATTTTGAAATCTAATACGAATTCGAATTTTTGGCAAGAATGACTCAAGAACAGAGGTTGTTTTTATTTTTTTGTTTCATTTATCTGTTTTTAATCTTGCAGCTATCAATGAACGATATACCTATTGGGATTAAATGATTGATAGAGAAGTAAGAAAGAAAAAAAAAATGGATAAATATTGCTTGTAGGGTTCGACAAGAAATCACGGAGCAGAAGACAACATAAGAAGAAAACAAATATCAGATTGTAAAGCATATATGCGTTTTTATTTATATTTACATTTAGTATATATAATAATAATAATAATATTAATAATAATAATACTAATTAATAATAATTATATCAATAATAATAATAATACTGATAATAATAGTTATAAATATGATATTATTTATGATAATAATAATATATTGTATTATTTATAATAATAATGATATCCTAAAAAAATATAATGATTTTTAGTGATAATGATAATAATAAAGTCTAAAATAATAATAATTATAATGTAACAAATTTCATGTATCAATTTTATATCTATGTATTATCATTTTAATAATACTAGTAATGCTGATATTAATAATAATATTAATATTTATATTTTAAATGAAAGTATATATATTAATTATATTTTAACTTATATTTACATATATTAATATTACTTTTTATTAGTTATGTAATATCATAATATATACATATAATAACATACATTGAACATTTAATATTTATATTTATAATAGTATACATACAATCAGAAATTTTTGCAATACAATCATATATATATATATATATATATATATATATATATATATATATATATATATATATATATATATATATATATATATATATATATATACACTTTCATTGCTACATATTTAATTATATTTTCAATATCAAGTAAGTAATATATTAATTATATATATATATTGAAATAAATAATTTCAGAGTATAACATCAAATACTTTATTAACATTGTCAAATTATATAAATTCAACCTATTCTCTATATTCAAATAAATAGTTATAAATAACAAGTTTAAGTTTTTCTTCATAATAATTAAATCACATGATAGTTCCTTTTTATAATCAATTTATAATATATAATTATTTACATGTATAGTTGTTTATATATTCTTTTCTATTTACAATTAAAGGTTCGTGAATCATCGAGAGTAGTCGTAGGTCAATTGAATATATGAACATCGTTTCAAAATTTTCTAGACACAACTTTACATACTTTGCTTATCGTATCGAAATCATATAAAGATTAAGTTTAAATTTAGTCGGAAATTCCCGGGTCGTCACAGTACCTACCCGTTAAAGAAATTTTTTCCCAAAATTTGATCGAGGTCGTCATAGCTAACAATAAAAATGTTTTCATGACGAATATGAGTTGATAAATAGAGTTTTATTACCCTTGAGTAATAAGGATAAATCAATTCGATTATTTAAAGAGTACGAATGAAGCTATCACTAAATAGTGAAATGAGATAGACAATTTTCATCATAACTTTTCACTAGTCATGGTTGAATTCCGGGATTCAAGGGATTTAAAAAAAATCTTCGAAATCTATAAGATCTGATTCTTCGGGATTTATGGAAATTAAGATCTCTTTAATTAAATGCGATCATCTGTCTCGATTTCTTTGTCTGGTATTTTCACTATATATGAACTTCTTCCGTTCCATTATTTTCATCATTCCTATACTTTCATTCTTAATTCTTACTTCTAAAAGATTGCGAAAATGCTTCATCCAGTTCAAATCCATGATATTTTCCTAATTGACATTTCTGTCATCCTTCTTTTTAATCTTCCACCAGAAGAATCTGTTTACTCCTACTATTAACTTGGGGTGATACTATTCTTAATTATACCGTGTATTTATATTGTTATTCGTATTAATATCCACGGTTTGTAACCTTCGTGTTGTTATTGGGCTTTATATTTTCTCTTATATTTTGGAGCTCTTTGCTTTTTTTTTTATTCTCCTCTCGACCTTTAGTAAAGCGAGTAATCGTCCAGAATTCGTAAGTATGGAACTTCGAATGAACTTAATGTTCTAAACAAGAAAGAACGAAATCGCACGATTTGATTTGTTAAATTACCTGTATCACTGAGAATAGAACTATCAAGAATACACTTTCTTGATATGTTCAGATGTTAAGCAGAATGAAAGAGTTATGTAACATGGCACATGATGACGTTATGATCTGTGAATCATCACGTCCCATTAGAAACTCAGCATGACTTACTGTAATATAATCACGTTGATCAAGTGTCATTATATTATACTAACTCATGCATCAATTTCCAACACTACTTCAAAATCATTCATAATTCAAACTCGAATTTTAAAGAAATTTAGAAACTAAAGTAGTTTCCTTTATGATGTAATATAGATAGCACGAAGAGATAAATAATTTCGGACGAGAATATTTATGAAAATATCTTCAGAAATATCGAAGATATTTATGATGATATTTTGGAATTTCTAAGTTCGATGGTTGATGAAGAAAGATTTTTCACAAGATTTTAACATGAGTACAGAGCAAGATATTCGTTGAAGGTTTCATCAGATCCAGAATTACCTGGTTTCTTTGAATATAGGGTATGGTCCTTGTATTTGTCCTTGGTCTCCTTCGTGGTTAGCTCAATCCGTTTTCCAGTTCCAATTTTTCTGAGCTTTTCCAACATACTATTCTTTATCATCAAACTTTCGACGATTAAGGTCGTTTACGGTTGTCTACAGTTTCTGCTGCTTCATTCAGCTTTTTCAAAGTTCCATGTATTGATTCGTAGGCTGGGTACTTTTCAAAATTTCAGAATGGAAGATCAAAATTCTAAGAGATAAATGTTATAATTGTACATATAACTGTTGATGTAGACATGCTGCGAGATTTCAAAATACTGATTGCTAATTCCCGGAAATCGGTATGACGATTCTCGTTACAAGGTGCTGATGAGTATATGATAGAGTTTCGATAAAGATAACGATTTTTCGGAAAGCTAAAGATCAATAAAATTGTTGGTAAGTTTACTGCTAATGTGGCGGAACATAAACGGTTCTCTGATAACGATGACGAAAAGCAAACTTATATATCAAGGTTATAATAAAGCTAATCCGAATAAAAATCGAAGTTGATTTGCTGGAGCTGTGAGGCTAATTTGGAAAGGGATTGTATGGCCATTTTCGGTAATAACAACGCCAAAGGAGCTAACACAGATACGTGTTAAATGTTTACTCAGTTTACGAGTGTTTTCAGGTACATAACTATATGCATCAATCTTTTCTTCCGTAGATGAGGTGTGGTTGGTTCATCCTCTCTATTGAGGTGTTTTCAAGAATCATGAAAGGTTTGAATGCAGATTGTAATCGTCAAGATACAAATGAGGTTTAAGATGAAATCAAGTGAAAAACTTGAAGAATTGTTTAGTTTCATATGTAATAATCAATATTTTAATTCATTTTAATTGTCCAATGTTGACAGTCCACAGTTAGCAGTCCACAATTTGTAGTTCAACAATTCATATATAGTTTAATATATAATATTCGAATTAATTAATACGTGTCGTACCCCGTTATATACATGTCTCAGACTCGATCACAACTCAAAGTATATATATTATTTGAGAATAAACCTCAACCTTGTATAGTGAACTCGATCATTACAACATATAGAGTGTCTATGGTTATTCCAAATAATATATATAGATGCGTCGATATAATATGTCAAAACCTTGTATACGTGTCCCGATATTTAAAGTGCGTAAAATAAATAACAGAAATTAAATGACAAATAAATAAAATTGCAAGAATATAAATTGCAATAATTAAATTGCGATAAATAAAATGTAATCAGTTAGCTGGGAACAGTTAGCTAGGAATAGTTAGCGTGAATTCTTAACAAAATTTCTCATAGTTAATTTGTTTGTTTCTAACAAATTTTATTTTTGTCCAATGTTTTCTTCATTATGCCACTTGTTGGATTCTGATAGGTCAAAATCCAAATATGAAATTGAATGAAAATGGTTATTCTGCGGTGAACGGATACGTATATCAGTGGTTGTAAGTAGGATAGTGAATGACTGTTGAATCAACTTCGAAGAATGTACAGTGTAACTTATTAATGTGGAATCTAAATATTCCTCGGGTATTACCTACCCGTTAAAATATTTTCACCATTAACAGTTTGTACAATAAAACTTTTAATTACAATCTTTATGAAAACATATATACATATATATTTTCTTCAGACGTAATCATGAATTTAATGAGTCAATGTGATATTAAACTCATTAGATTTACGGCTAGAACTAGAGTACATAATCTCTAAAACATTAGAGATTACATAATCGCCATGAAGGATGAAGATAGTTTATGTAGAACGATTCGTAGAACGATGATTATGCTTGAGGTATAGATTGCGAGGTTGAGACGTGTGATGATGTTGTTGTTGTTGGTACTGGTTATGCTGCTGGTGCTGCTGATGGTGGTACTGTTGCTGTCGGTGCTACAAGTGTTGTTGGTGCTGAGGTTGGTGATGATGCTGGTGTAGTAAGTATAGCTTGTAGATCACGCACCATTCTTGTCAGAGTTTCTATCCTACCCTCTATCATTTCTATCCATCCACTCATCTGATTCGATAGATCTTGATTATCAATTCGAAGTTCCCTAACTTCTACTAATATTCCCCTTCGATTGGTATTCGGAAGTAGAGGTTGAATATTTTCTGAGATTGCAGTAATGCGACCTTCGAGGTGGAAAACTTTAGCAAGAATGGTGAATACAGTGTTGCGCATAGGTTCACCGGTGAGTACATCATTTTCTCTGATATTAGGAGGTAAGTTTGGTTTGCAGTAGGGCTCGCCTTCTTCATTTCTCCATTGAGTGAGTAAGTCTCGGACCCACACCCATCTCCTCCAGAAAGAAAAATAGCTAAATGATGGAGACACTTCGGGTTAATTGACTTCGGAGTCTACTTTAATACGCATCTCGAAATTGCTTCCGGAACTAATGGAATCCAAGCTAGGTGTAGGATCCATCTCTTATGATCAGTTAGAGGATTTTCGATATGAAATGATTTTCAGTTATCGGATAATATTCTAATTATATAGAATATCTAATATAGTACAGAAGATCCCGTAAATTACGGAGGAAATTAAGGAAACGTGTCAGATAAAGTCTGCAGTAACAGATACGCTAAGATATGGATTTGTCTATACACTATTCATGCAATCAATGCAGTAAGATGTGTCTAGACTAGGAATGATAAGCAGGTAATTTCCTAAGGATGATAAGTAGGTAATTTTCGACACGAAATGATAAGAAAAACTTTTGACATGCAGACACGGTAGAAGTCCAGACTCATTAATGCATCTAAGCAACTATCAGTTAGACACGCTAATGCAAGACCTGGTTCGCTAAGACCACCGCTCTGATACCAACTTTCATGACCCGTCCTAATCCATCTGGACGAATACATTACATTTGGTTACATCGCGAGGTTCTGACCTCTATATGATACATTTTACAAACATTACATTCGTTTTTAAAAGTTAAACATTCATCACATCGAAAGTTGACAGGCATGCATACCATTTCAGAATATATCCAACTATAATTGACTTAATAATAATTTTGATGAACTCAACGACTCGAATGCAATGTCTTTTGAAATGTGTCATGAATGATTCCAAGTGATACCTCTAAAATGAGCAAATGCACAGCGGAAGATTCCTTTAATACCTGAGAATAAACATGCTTTCAAGTGTCAACCAAAAGGTTGGTGAGTTCATTAGTTTATCATAAATATTCATTTCCATCATTTTTAATAGACCAAAAGATTTTTATTTTTCATTTCTCATAAATATACGTCCCATGCATAGAGAAAAAAATCATTCATATGGTGAACACCTGGTAACCGACCTTAACAAGATGCATATAGAATATCCCCATCATTCCGGGACTCCCTTCGGACATGATAAATTTGAAGTACTAAAGCATCCGGTACTTTGGATGGGGCATGTTGGGCCCAATAGATCTATCTTTAGGATTCACGTCAATTAGGGTGTCTGTTCCCTAATTCTTAGATTACCAGACTAAAAAGGGGCATATTCGATTTAATAATCCAGCCATAGAATGTAGTTTTAAGTACTTGTGTCTATTTCGTCAAACATTTATAAAAGCAGCGCATGTATTCTCAGTCCCAAAAATATATATTGCAAAAGCATTTAAAAGGGGAGCAAATGAAACTCACTATACTGTATTTTGTAGTAAAAATACATATGACGACAATGAACACTGAACAATGCAAGGTAGGCCTCGAATTCACGAACCTATATCATTTGTATATTTGTTAGAATGGGTTCCAAAAAGAATGACAGCCCCTGGACTCGAACCCGTGACTACATGCTAACCCGAACCAACAACCAACCACTCGGCCACTTCTATTTTTCTGATTTATTATGACTTTATATTTTTATAACCCGTATTTTGTGTTCTTCTTCTTCACAATAAACAACCAACCAAAATCCAACCAATTTAACAACAAGTAATAGAATTTGTTCTTTAAACTTTCTAACCAAAATATGATAAACCAAATTAGTTATTGAATTATTATTGAAAACGCGAAAAAGAAAAAAAAATATAAATATATGCTCCCTGCTGTTGTCGCGGTTAAGGGAAGAAAAAAAATTTGATTGAGGTTTTGAGTACATTTTAGCAAAAGGTTTCAACACAAGATACATTTCAAATCATTCATAGAATCTTTATCAATCATCAATTGATTCAAAAACATTGAAACCAGATCGAATTTTGGATGAACAAATTCGTTGACTTTTTAAAACCAAAAGTTTGACTCACGAATTCGAATCCGTTTTAAAGAATTGGGACTTAGGGTTTTGCAGAAAGATTTCTTGGAGTATTCCTATCAAGACTGCATCTATGAATTTTGAAATCTAATACGAATTCGAATTTTTGGCAAGAATGACTCAAGAATAGAGGTTGTTTTTATTTATTTGTTTCATTTATCTGTTTTTAATCTTGCAGCTATCAATGAATGATATACCTATTGGGATTAAATGATTGATACAGAAGTAAGAAAGAAAAAAAATGGATAAATATTGCTTGTAGGGTTCGACAAGAAATCACGGAGCAGAAGACAACATAAGAAGAAAACAAATATCAGATTGTAAAGCATATACGCATTTTTATTTATATTTACATTTAATATATAATAATAATAATAATAATATTAACAATAATAATACTAATTAATAATAATTATATCAATAATAATAATAATACTGATAATAATAGTTATAAATATGATATTATTTATGATAATAATAATATATTGTATTATTTATAATAATAATGAAATCCTAAAAAAAATATAATGATTTTTAATGATAATGATAATAATAAAGTCTAAAATAATAATAATTATAATGTAACAAATTTCATGTATCAAATTTATATCTATGTATTATCATTTTAATAAAAGTAGTAATGCTGATATTAATACTAATATTAATATTTATATTTTAAATGAAAGTATATATATTAATTATATTTTAACTTATATTTACATATATTAGTATTACTTTTTATTAGTTATGTAATATCATAATATATATATATAATAACATACATTGAACATTTAATATTTATATATATAATAGTATACATACAATCAGAATTTTTTGCATCACAATCATATATATATATATATATATATATATATATATATATATATATATATATATATATATATATATATATATATAAAATTTGATTGCTACATATTTAATTATATTTTCAGTATCAAGTAAGTAATATATTAGTTATATATATTGAAATAAATAATTTCAGAGTATAACATCAAATACATTATTAACATCGTCAAATTATGTAAATTCAATCTATTCTCTATATTCAAATAAATAGTTATAAATAACAAGTTTAAGTTTTTCTTCATAATAATTAAATCACATGATAGTTCGTTTTTATAATTAATTTATAATATATAATTATTTACATGTATAGTTGTTTATATATTCTTTTCTATTTACAATTAAAGGTTCGTGAATCATCGAGAGTAGTCGTAGGTCAATTGAATATATGAACATCGTTTCAAAATTTTCTAGACACAACTTTACATACTTTGCTTATCGTATCGAAATCATATAAAGATTAAGTTTAAATTTATTCGGAAATTCCCGGGTCGTCACACACATGGGTAATCCTGACGATTAGTTGTATAACATCAGGGGATTTTAAAAAAGAAAAGAGCAACATTTAATGGTTAGGTTAGTTTTCATATAAAAAATACATACTTGGCACAACTCATGAATAAAAAAAACATATATGGGTACCAATTGTTGACTATAAAATAATTTCGAGTCAAACCAACCCGTTTCTATATAGATTTACTAAATATTTACACAACAGTGATTTGAGCCATTATCGAACCCGTCCAAAAGCAAACCCTTAGCTCCCAGACTGCCACGGATACACAACCTCACTCTACACTAATGTATTAATAGTTATTGCCATATATATATCTTTGGTTCTGGAACCATTTGGAACCAAAGAACAACTGTGGTTTTGGAACCACCTGGTGCTAGAGAATTTTGTTGTCAAAATGAATAAAAAAACAAAATATAATACTAACTCCATATTAGTTTAGACTTTTAAGAAAGCAATGGATCAAATTAAAAAGTTGAAAACAAATGATGAAAGAGACAAACTATGCTTACATTATTCATGAAGCGCTTTATGAGAATCGTTGTTGGATTTTGGTTTGACACCTCCGAAAAGGGAGCCTGCAAGAGTTTTTTGGCTATAAAGAACCTCAAAAGAAATAAAGTTTAACATTTCCCCAGTCTTGTCAACTCCTAAAACATTTCCTCGCAAATCCTAGACGAATTTTGCCATCCTGAAGTTTTTGAATTTCTTGGTATTTCCATGTTACCACCAAAAAATAATTAGTTATATTTCTCTTCAACCCAACATATTATGTTGAACAACTTTGACTCTTACCCAACCCATATGAAGAACCATCAATTGCACTCACACAATTTAACATCCACTTTTAATAAAACACCCTCAAAGAACATGTCAACTTCTTTCTGGTCTTGACATTATCTTCTTCCTAATCATGTGCCTCTTCCTCATCATCATCTTCTTCTTTTCCATTCTCATCATCTTCTGCATCCTCATCACCAATATCTTCAAACTTATCATATTGAGTAATGTTAACACCTATTTCCTTATAAGGTAAGGCTTAGTGTGTCAACACGATACTAGAAGTTATCTAGCTTTAGGAGGGCGGAGTGTTGCCGATTGATGTTTACCCTTGGGAAATAATCCCTGCAGACCCGGTTCACAAGTGTAGAAACTTGTGGGGTGGCTTAATCAATCTGTCATCTGTAGAGCGTAAAAGTGCTAGCCGGATGACTTTTAGTGAGAGAAAGTAGAGAGAGAGAGAGAGAGAGAGAAGTGAAGTCTCAGCTCTCAAAGTTGTCAGAATATCTGAACTGTGTAAAATGACGACCCAATGGGTCTATTTATAGTGTCAGATCCACCAGATTTCTCAGGGATACGTGTCAGATGATGATACGTTCTGTTACTTGTGATCTGAAATTTACGCTGAAGGTGGCGTTCTCCGGCCAGGGCTTACGCGCTAGGCGGCCTTCAGGGCTTACGCATGACGGAGCAGCCTGTATAGCGGAGAATGCTGGACGGTCACTCTCGTAAAACTGTTGTTCTCAGTGATTCTGATGGTAATTTTATGCGATCATTATGCCTTTTATGCGTTTATACGATAGGATACACCATTAAGTCCCCCCAGTTTAATGACTTAAGCATTTAAAAAATGTTTAAGTTATTAAACTTTTGATAACGCATGCCAAACTAGCCTGCTCATTGCCCATTTGCATCGAGGAAAACAATACAGGCATTAAATGCAGACGAATTTTACTAACGTTGTTATGATTAATTTTGCACGGTTGAGATCCTCCACGCGCCTCTAGCTGTAAAAGTGTTATTTTGTACTCCACGTTTAAACTCGCCCGTACACGTGTCTCAATCGTGGCCATAAAAATTGCATCGATGAACTCCTATATAAACCGTCATAACCCTTTTACCTTCACTTTTTTACCTTTGCCAAGATCTAAAAAGCACAATTCTCCCCAAATCTTCATCGCATTCTTCAATTTTCAACTTTTTAAGGTTTAGCATCTTTTCAAGGTCAGTTATACTTCATCCTTCTGCTATTTTCTTCTTATTGATATCATTTTACTGTATTATCATGGCTTCTACTCCAAGTACTGGCCAAGAACACGCAAAGCCTTCTTCGTTAAATACCGCCAACATTCCAGAAATTAGCACGATGGCTTCATCATTGACAAGTGAATACTTAGATGGTTTAAAGATTTCCTTCCGCCATCTTAACCAATACAACCCTGTTCTTCCCACCAACAAACAAACTGCTGACAACCCTCCTGACGGAAAAATTACTTTATACGCCTTACAAATCACCCATGGCAACCTCCGTGTTCCCCTTACTAACTTTCTCATTCACCTTCTTAGATATTATAAGGCCTGTCTTAGTCAAATGCATCCCCATGGCCTTCAAAAAATCATCCTTTTTGAAATGTTCTGCAATGCTACTAATATAAAGCCTCGCATTAAAGTTTTTATCTCTTTGTTTAGAATTCGCACAATTAGTGACTGCTGGCTTACTATTGATAGTAAACGAAATACTCATTTTGTTGGTACAAATAGAGTATCAAATTTGAAGGACTGGAAAAGTCCATTTTTCTTTGTTGATGAGACTGTTATTCTGGAGGAGTACTCCGTTGTCCGAGAATGGGGTGCTATTGATGCTGGTGTAGGAAAGGGTGTGAAGATTTCTATCGCAGAGCAGCGGATAGTAAATAACTTGAAAGAGCTCCGCCTTCCGCCCAGATCATACAAGAGGTATGAGGAAATTCTTGTGCTGTGCAAAGTGAGTCAAGAATGGCCGAGCACTTCTGTGCCAGTACTTCGTGAGAAAAACCAGGGTAGGATGTGATATGATCATCCTATTATATATATAAATGCGTTTCTACTGCCTGTCATGTTTGCTTATATTGATGTTCATGTTCAATTTTTGCAGCCAACTCCGTGATGCAGGTTCGTTCTGCTCTTTTATCCGTTGATCTTGATGATGAAGTGGAGGTCACTGCTCGTGACAAAACTGCCGAAGAGCTAGAGGCAGAGAGAGCTGCAGCTGAGGCTAAAGCTGCTGCTGATGCTGCTGCTGCTGAAAAGGGGGAAGAAATCGTTGTTAGCAGCTCGGACAGTGAATCTGGGTCTGAACAAATAGACACTGAGCGGACAACGGATGACACAACCACCGCCGAGCAGCAGACATCAGGCTCGATTGACATCACGGGCGAAACAAACCCCACTCCTCCTCCAACCCAAAAGACAAGAAAGAAGAGCATAGGCTCTAAGAGGGCAAAAAGTTCAGAGGGGACCCAAAGACAGAAACGCGGAAGAAGTATGTCCATTCTGCTCTTTCTTGATAATGCACATGTCTTTGCTTATAACTGTTATATTTGTTCATAATGCTAATTTGTTTTTGTTAGTAATTTTAGTAGAATCTGATGACAGCCAGGGGAAGACCATTGAGGGCGGTAAACGGGTGCCGGAGGAAAACCGTGAGAGTGAAGGAGATAAAACACTAAAAACTCCGGACTACAACTTCACTCCCTTTAATGAATCTGAGTTTGACCAGAGGACGGAGGACGATGCCTCTTATCGTTCTCCTCCTCCCAACACTGGCAACCCTGCTGTCACATCATCAAATGTGCAAGTGCCACAAGTTCCTGCTCATGTTAGTACATTGCAGGCACTCATTGATTATCCTGCTACTAAGAGCAAAGGTTTTGCAACTGCTCTTCAGGTATTTAACGATTAAATCATTTGTATGCCTGTACTTGCAATTTATTTATGCAATCTTGCAATATTTAATCATAATATTTTGCCATTGCAGGGTTGTGCTATCCCTGAGTTGAAACCTCATTTAATCGCTCTCCGTTTTAAACAACTCAGGGAATCAACTGCTGCTGCTCACTTGCTGCTAATCAATCACCTGGAGTCCATCCTGCAACTGTAGGAGCAGCAGGAATCCATCCTTGCCTTGTCCCGTAAAGAAATTACTGAAGGTGCAAATGCCCGTAAGAGGGCTATGGATGCTGAGCGTGCCTTAAGTGCTGCTCAGGAAACGATAAAAGCTAAGGAGACTGAGCTAAAAAATGCTCTAGGTGCTGCTACTGCCCTGTAAGAGGAGAAAGACAAGTTGGTGGATGCTGAGAAGAAAAGGGTTGAGGAGGAGCAGTTGAAGATTGCTGAGTTGGAAAAGCAGCTATCTGCAGAAAGGGAAAAGTCTGCTGGGCTTCTCCAGAGGGCGGAGAAGGGTGAGAGCAACTTTGCCGAACTTAAGAAGGGAATACCGGGTGTGATAGCGAAAGTGCTGGGATCCAAACTTATAGGGGATCCTTATAATGATTATGTTGATGATGTTCGCACCCATTGCATTGCTGATGTGACAAGCAAGTTGATCAAACACTTTGCTCCAAACCAGACCCTTCCTGCTGCTATTACCAACCTAATGCCTCCTGGAACCTCGAAAAAGGTTGATGAAGCTAAGGATAAACTGGTTAATCTGAAGATAAATGTGTATGACGATGTATGCAGCAGGGAGGAGTCATCTGCTCAGGATGTGTTAAATGTGGAATTTGCATAAGTTGTGTAATTTTTGATGAACAATACTTGTAATCAACTTTTTATTGTTTTTGATACCATATATATACTGTTTCTGTTGCAATGACTATGTGTGTTTTCATGCTTGCTTCAAATATTTTGATGTTTAATGCTTAAAACAAATTTGTTATACACCGAAGCATATATGTACAATTGTGTGCTGTAAAACATATTGAAAAATTGCTTGAAGTAATTCTTATGCAGATGTCTTGCAATGTCAATTTCTACTGAGTGAATAACATATCAAATATTGAAAACTCACTTTGCAAACATCGTGCCTTCAAATAATTAGCAGGACTTTTGAAGTCCATTATACGCTTTCCGTCATAAAATTAATGTGGAATAGTTATGAAGTATTTTCGAAGAATGATTATAAAATAATCTTTCCGTCGTATGCCTTCCGTCATAAAGTATATGAGGAAGAATTGTTTAATATTACCTGAAGGTTGATTGTGAGTTAGTAACCTTACCGACATACGTCTTCCGTCATAAAGTATATGAGGAAGAATTGCTAAATATTTTTGCCTTCATATAAAATATAGAACTTCGTTATGTGAAGTAAGTTTTTTATAATGTTTGTCATGACAAGTATCTGAGTTTTGTATCATGCCTCGGTGCATTCTAGTAAAACTTAAACATTTTCTAGCCGATCCCTTGTGCCTTTTACTGGCCGGCACAAAAGCTTCCGCCATCGGAGGTATAAAAATACACTCCTTCTGTGGGCAGGACATAAATGCAATGTTCTACATTTGTCACGGGTAGCACTTTGTTTAAGAAAAATATAAAATTTATTGATCAGTACTGAGCAATACATAAACGATTGATGACGAATTTAGGTGGATCAAGCCTAATTAGTACATCATGAATGTTTAGTGTATGCTTATTGCGAATACATGCACTGTAAAAATGACCACAATGGTCTACAGTAAATTGATACACGTTGCTCTTCAGAAAAATGCTAACAAATTGCTTCTTCACACGCCGAGCGTCCAGCGCTGTCTGGCCCAAACACTTGATTATGGAATGAAAAAGTTCTGAACCTCATCTTCCTTGAACAAACGATTTCTCCTCCTCTGATTCATATTGCCTTCTGGTATGTTTGCAAATGTGGATCGTTCCCTTGTTGGTGCCACATACTGTGAGTGTATGGCGGCTACTCCGTTAGGAGATGGGAATCTGATCTCTGCATGGGCCGTTGATGTTATCGCTCCAAATTTTGCTAACGCTGCCCGTCTAAAAAGGACATTGAATCGTGAATTGCCATCCAAGATAGTGAAATCGATTGTTTCTGTTCTCATTAGCGGAAATGTTTCCAAAACAACTTCCAAACGAATTTGCCCCATGGCATTTACCGGTGCTCCCGTCAATCCTGAAACCTTCAAACTCGTCCTCCTAGCTCTGTCCTGCACATGCCCTGGAAAAGCCTTGAAACAATGCCAATAAATGATGTCAGCCTCACTGCCTGTATCTGTGTAAATATGGCTGATAAACTTGTTTGCAATTTCTGCTGAAATGATCACTGGCTGAACGGACAAAGCCCAATTTTGAACTGGTTAAAAAATAATTGGAGCATATCTCCAGGTATCAACATTGTTATCCGACTGCTCACCGTCCTCATAGTGACTTCCATTCAACCACACCATTTTGATTACAACATCTGGAGTTGACTCACGCTCCGTGATCCGGTTTCCATACTGGTTTCTGTTATCTCATCCGCCATGCTCTTCCCTTCTTCTGTTATCTCCTCGACGACCTCTTCCACCATCATTCCTTTACCATCCAAATTTCCTACGAGGATCATTCCTCCTGTATTGTTTGCCTGGTAACAAGTGGTTTAACTCTCCTGCTTTGATTTTTGCGATGATCTCTCTCATCAGGGATTTGCAATTATCTGTATCATGACCCCATGCTTCATGAAAGTCACACCATAGTTCACTTTTTGGACCCTCTCTTTCCTCCATGGGTGCCGTAGGATTGAAAGTGGTCCGGATTGGTTCGGAGAAAAGAATCTCTTTTAGAGTTTTAGTCAGCACCATTATCAACGGATGCCTCTCTATTGGTCTTCTATTGTGATGAAAATCATTAGGATGATTGTTGCCTCTCCATCTGCCATTGGAATTGTCATTCCTCCTCTGATTTCTATCAAAGTACCGTCCTCCGTTGTGCGGTTTCTACTACTGCTGCCGTCAAACTTATTCATCCCCCGCTCACCGGCTCGAACATGCTTCTGTGCAACTTCCAACGCCTGATGTAGAGTTTTTGGCAAGTCATACCTTAACGCATGAACAAGTGCACTAAACCGTCGTTGATCCAGACCAAAAATAAAACCGGATACTAGCTGAGATTCTGGACAATCAGGTATCTTCTGTGCTTCAAGTGTGTATCGCTTCATGAAATTACTCAAGGATTCATTGTGATGCATTGTGATCTCATGCGCATCAAGATGTGTCAAAGTACAACTTCGAAGGTTTTGATACTGCATAACAAACTTTGCACGGAGGTCCAAATAACTGGTGATGCTTCTTGGCGGCAAGCTAGCAAACCATTCCCTTGACATTTTCTGCAGCACCATTGGAAACATATGACAAGCTACCTCGTCATCCCAATGCTGCAACCTCATAGCACCTTCAAACATGGTGAGGAAATCCTCAGGATCTGTGATAATGCTAAAAACGAACATATATTTCATAGCATTATTCCTCAAGAAAGACAAGCTTTTAGTTGCAATTGTTCTATTTAAAAGTGATATTCGTTTAAATAATAAAAGGTGAAGACAAAATACAGATTCGACGAATTGAAGACGCAAACGACCAAAAAGCTCAAAAGTACAAAATACAATCAAAGAGGTTCCAATTATTGATAAGAAACGTCTCGAAATTACAAGAGTACAAGATTCAAAACGCAAAGTACAAGATATTAAATTGTACGCAAGGACGTTCGAAAATCCGGAACCGGGACCAGAGTCAACTCTCAACGCTCGACGCAACAGACTAAAAATTACAAGTCAACTATGCACATAAATATAATATAATATTTAAATAATTCTTATAATTATTTATATATTATATAAATAATAAAAATCCGTCGGCAAGAAAGACTCCAAAGTTTGTGAGCTGTATTTACAAACTCCGCGACTCGCGGAGTTTGAAGGCAAAAAGGGCCGCGAGTCGCGGAGCCCCAAATTCTGAAACTCCCTATAAAAGCAAACGAATTCTGATCGCAAAAACCAATATATATCCATCTCTCTATCTATATACGTAATATTTATATTTATAATTTATATTTTAACTTTAATTTTAATTATAATTCTAATAATAAGGGTATGTTAGCAAATGTTGTAAGGGTGTAAGTCGAAATTCTGTCCGTGTAACGCTACGCTATTTTTAATCATTGTAAGTTATGTTCAACCTTTTTATATTAATGTCTCGTAGCTAAGTTATTATTATGCTTATTTAATCCGAAGTAATCATGATGTTGGGCTAATTACTAAAATTGTGTAATTGGGCTTTGTACCATAATTGAGGTTTGGACAAAAGAACGACACTTGTGGAAATTAGACTATGGGCTATTAATGGGCTTTATATTTTTTTAACTAAATGATAGTTTGTTAATGTTAATATAAAGATTTACAATTGGGCGTCCCTATAAATTACCATATACACTCGATCGGACACGATGGGCGGGGTATTTATATGTACGAATAATCGTTCATTTAACCGGACACGGGAATGGATTAATAGCCACTAGAATAATTAAAACAGGGGTGAAATTATGTACAAGGACACTTGGTATAATTGATAACAAAATATTAAAACCTTGGGTTACACTCAGTCGACATCCTGGTGTAATTATTAAACAAAGTATTAAAATCTTGTTACAGTTTAAGTCCCCAATTAGTTGGAATTTTTAACTTCGGGTATAAGGATAATTTGACGAGGATACTCGCACTTTATATTTATGACTGATGGACTGTTATGGACAAAAACCATACGGACATATTAAATAATCCAGGACAAAGGACAATTAACCCATGGGCATAAAACTAAAATCAACACGTCAAACATCATGATTACGGAAGTTTAAATAAGCATAATTCTTTTATTTCATATTTAATTTCCTTTATTTTATATTTAATTGCACTTCTAATTATCGCATTTTTATTGTTATTGTATTTAATTGCACTTTTAATTATCGTACTTTTTAATTATCGCAAGTTTATTTTATCGCACTTTTATTATTCGCAATTTCATTATCGTTATTTACTTTACGCTTTAATTTAAGTCTTGCATTTATTTTTAATATTTTACATTTGGTTTTAACTGCGACTAAAGTTTTAAAATCGACAAACCGGTCATTAAACGGTAAAAACCCCCCTTTATAATAATAATATTACTTATATATATATTTGTATTTTTATAAAAGTAAACTAATATAGCGTTAAGCTTTGTTTAAAGATTTTCCCTGTGGAACGAACCGGACTTACTAAAAACTACACTACTGTACGATTAGGTACACTGCCTATAAGTGTTGTAGCAAGGTTTAAGTATATCCATTCTCTAAATAAATAAATATCTTGTGTAAAATTGTATCGTATTTAATAGTATTTCCTGCTAAAATTAATAGCTATTTTATATACACCTCGCATAACATCAAGTTATTTTTGGCGCCGCTGCCGGGGAACCGCTTAAAAGCCGGAAGCGCAACGCTAATATAAAAAAAAAAGATTTTTAGTTTACTTTTATTAAAATTCGTTTTTATAAAAATACGTTTTAAATATTCGAAAATATAAAAAGAAAACAAAAATATAAGTATTTTTAAGATTTTGTTAAATATTTAAGTTTTATAAAGTTTCTTTATTTTTATATAAGTTTTATTTAAGTATTTTGTTTTTATTTAAAACATAAAACATAAAAAAAAAAACACGTCAAATTTAAAACTGTACCAGAGTTGAATTTTGGAACCCCGCGACTCGCGGGGCTTGCTGCTTGGAACACCGCAACTCGCGGAGCCGCCATCGACAGAAACCCTAAACATCATTAATTACGGGGTATTTATTAATTATTATTATTATAAACCCTAATTACCTATTAGTATTATAATTAGTTTTATTTTAAAGTTTCTTTTTATTTAATTTGTTTTATTTAGTTAAATTAGTTTAATTAAATTGTAAAATTAGTAGTTTTAGTAAATAAATAATATAAAAATAATATTTTTATAAAAATTGTATTTTTTACAACTTTTTGTATATTTTTATATTTTATCCCTTTTTAATCGTTTTAGCGTAATATTTGTATTTTTAGCTCATATTTAGTTTTAAACTTAGTTTTTTGCCATAGTTATTTTTACTTCTAGATTTTTAGGCTTTGCCGTAGAATTCCTTAAGTGCTTTTTCTTTAGACTAAGATTTAGGTGCTTTAGAATTTTGCGACGCCTTTTTAAGTTTTAGTTTCTTTTTAAGTTATTTCCATTTGGGATTTAGTTTTTCCTGTAAGCTTTAATATTTTTAGACGACTTTTACCTATGTATCAATTATCATTCCAATTAGTAATCTCAATTTGCGATTATAATTTTAAGTTAGTTGTAGTAATAAGGTTAGGTTAGTCAATTGTTTTTAAGTGTTATAAGTTTCTTTTATTTTTCCGTCACCTTTTATTTTTTAACCATTTTTCTTTTTTGACCTTTTTCCGACGCGCTCTTTTTCTTTCTTATTTCTCGTTATTCTAGTTTTAAGACATAGATTTTTATTCTACTTCTTATCTAATTTTCTTAAAATTACAAAAATTTATTTTAAGTGGTTAAATTGATAGACATCAAAATTTTCTGGTTCGTAGTAATAGTTGGATTTGTACGTGGACCGGGTTATTGGAGCCAAACAGTCCTCAATTATATTGAGACCAAACGAATCCTGCCCCTCTGCTGCATCTTTTGGCTATTCGAAACGTGGGCAAAATCAGAAAAGTCTATTGATTGGATAACTTATTATAATTTTTCTTTCCTTTTAAAAACTAATAGGATATTCAGTGAATGCACCAAGCAAGACGTTCACCACCTTTTGTATGTTCACCACCTGTAACTAGATCAAGACATTTAGCAAATATTACCGCCGTTGATTTTTCTTTAGAATCGTCATCCAGTCGACCAAGTACTCCAGTTCAAATTTCCGATAATCCATTTTTTGAACCCGACCTCACAATTGAGAATCCGGAGAATATTCAGGAACGATTCGTAGATCCTGAACCACTAAACTTTCCTCCGGAACCACCAATCATTCAAACAGAGATTGTTGAGGAACGAACCATTAAATCAGAATCCTCTAGTGATTCCGATTCAACAAATTCAATTATGGAGAATCTGGAACCTTTAAGTATGGAAGACCGAATGAGAGCTAAACGCACTGGCCAAGGTCACGCAATTACTCATCCAGACATTAATGCGCCAGATTATGAAATCAAAGGACAAATTCTACACATGGTGACTAATCAATGCCAATTTAGTGGTGCACCGAAGGAAGATCCAAATGAACATCTACGTACCTTTAATAGGATCTGCACACTATTTAAAATCCGAGAAGTGGAGGATGAACAGATATATCTCATGTTATTTCCCTGGACTTTAAAGGGAGAAGCCAAAGATTGGTTGGAATCGTTACCTGAAGGGGCGATCGATACATGGGACGTATTAGTTGAAAAATTTCTTAAACAATTCTTTCCGGCATCTAAAGCCGTAAGACTTCAAGCAGAAATTGTTACGTTCACACAGAAACCAAATGAAACTCTATATGAGGCGTGGACTAGATTTGGAAAGTTGTTAAGAGGATGTCCGCAACATGGTTTAGACACCTGTCAAATAGTACAAATATTCTACCAAGGATGCGACATCACTACAAGGAAAGACATAGATATAGCAGCTGGTGGTTCTATTATGAAGAAAACCGAAACTGATGCTTACAAAATTATTGATAACACTGCTTCCCACTCACATGAGTGGCACCAAGAAAAAGATATCACTAGATCATCTAAAGCAGCTAGAGCCGATTCTAGCCATGACTTAGATTCCATTTCCGCAAAGATAGATGCTATCGAGAGACGAATGGAAAAGATGACTAAAGATATTCACTCAATACGAATTAGTTTTGAGCAGTGTGGAGGACCACATTTGACAAAAGATTGTCTCAGTATTAAATTAACAATGGAACAAAGAGAGAATATTTCATACATAAACCAAAGGCCTGGAAATAATTATCAGAATAATTATCAACCGCCAAGACCTATTTACAATCAAAACCAGAATTATAACCGAAATATTCCATACAACAACCAACAAGGTCCTAGCAATCAACAAGTATCCAATAATACTTACAATCAGCAAAGACCTAATTTTCAAAACAAACCACCACAACAAACCGATGATAAAAAGCCGAATTTAGAAGATATGATGACGAAGCTAGTTGAAACTCAAACGCAGTTTTTCACATCTCAGAAACAAACCAATGAACAAAATGCTCAAGCATTTAGAAATCAACAAGCTTCTATTCAAAATCTGGAACAAGAAGTAAGTAACCTAGCAAGGTTAATAGGTGAAAGAAAACCGGAAAGTCTACCTAGTGATACAAATGCTAACCCCCGGAATGAAACAGCTAAAGCCATTACCACAAGAAGTGGTACAACACTTAAACCACCTGAAATACCAGTAACTTCTGATGAAGCTATTCCTACTCCACAAGAACCCCAACCTAATCAAGATAAGGAAAAAGAACCGGTAGTTGAAAAGGTTAATGAAGATAACACAGTTAAGGCTAAACCTTATGTTAAACTATACCAACCACCACTTCCTTACCCGAGTAAAATGAAGAAAGAAAAACTTGAAGCCGAGCAATCCAAATTCTTGGATATGTTTAAACAGATAAATGTAAATCTTCCTTTCATTGATGTGATTTCAGGAATGCCTAGATATGCTAAATTCTTGAAAGATCTAATCTCAAATAGAAAGAAAATGGAAGAACTCTCGGCTGTTACCATGAATGCTAATTGTTCAGCAGTGCTGTTGAATAAGATACCAGAAAAATTATCTGATCCAGGAAGTTTCACAATTCCATGTTTTCTGGGTAGTCTTAGTTCAATAGAAGCATTGGCAGACTTAGGTGCTAGTATAAATCTAATGCCGTATTCACTATACGCTAAACTAGACCTTGGAGAATTGAAACCAACCAGAATAAGCATACAACTAGCCGATAGATCAATAAAATATCCTAGAGGGATAATGGAGAACATGCTAGTTAAAGTTGGTACTTTAGTATTTCCAGTAGATTTTGTTGTTCTGGACATGGAAGAAGATTCTCAAGTTCCTCTCATATTAGGAAGACCATTCTTAAACACGGCTAAAGCAATGATAGACGTGTTCGGTAAGAAATTGACCCTAAGTATAGAGGATGAGAGTGTTACCTTTTCAGTTGATAGAGCAATGCAACAACCACAATCTGCAGATGATACATGTTATTATATTCAAACTATAGATGCACATGCAGAATTATTAGAAGAATTTCCAGAATTACAAGGAACAGGAGAATGTTCTTTAGGAGAAGGTAATGAACCAATTGATGAAGCTGAAATGTTAGCTACACTTATAGCTAATGGATATGAACCAACAACAGAAGAAATTTAAATGCTAAAAGAAGAAGACAGATATCGATATAAATCATCGATAGAAGAACCTCCGAAATTAGAGTTAAAGCCACTTCCAAACCATTTGGAATACGGTTATTTACATGGTGAATCTGAATTACCTGTAATAATATCGTCTTCTCTTACTGAAAATGAGAAATCACAATTCATTTCTGTGTTGAAAGCTCATAAACCAGCCATTGCATGGAAGATTCATGATATTAAAGGAATAAGTCCTTCGTATTGCACACATAAAATCCTTATGGAAGAAGGTCATAAAACGTATGTGCAACGCCAACGAAAGACTAAATCCTAATATGCAAGATGTAGTTAAAAAAGAAATTATTAAACTGCTAGACGCAGGTCTAATTTATCCAATCTCTGATAGTCCATGGGTAAGCCCAGTCCAATGCGTACCTAAGAAGGGTGGCATGACTGTCATTACAAAAGAAAAAAATGAGCTTATTCCTACTAGGACTGTAACAGGATAGCGTGTGTGTATTGATTATAGAAAATTAAATGACGCCACCAGAAAAGATCACTTTCCCTAACCTTTCATAGATCAAATGTTGGAAAGATTAGCCGGAAATAGTTACTATTGTTTTCTAGATGGATTTTTCGGATATTTTCAAATTCCAATAGCACCCGAAGATCAAGAGAAAACCACATTCACGTGCCCTTATGGTACTTTTGCTTACAAACGCATGCCATTTGGACTTTGCAACGCCCCTGCAACCTTTCAAAGGTGTATGATGGCGATTTTTCACGACATGATAGAAGAATGCATGGAAGTTTTCATGGATGACTTTTCAGTCTTCGGTGATACATTTGAATCATGTCTAGCTAATCTTGAACGAATGCTTATTAGATGCGAACAATCAAATCTAGTACTTAATTGGGAGAAATGCCATTTTATGGTTAAAGAAGGCATCGTTCTTGGTCATAAAATTTCAAAAGAAGGAATTGAAGTGGATAGAGCTAAAGTAGATGTAATTGCTAAACTTCCACATCCCACCAATGTTAGAGGAGTTAGGAGTTTTCTAGGGCATGCCAGTTTTTACCGACGTTTCATAAAAGATTTTTCTAAAATTGCCACTCCTATGAATAAACTCCTAGAAAAGGATGCTCCATTCATCTTTTCAAATGAGTGTATCAAATCTTTTAATATTCTTAAAGAGAAACTCACTAATGCGCCAATCATGATAACACCAAATTGGAATCTACCATTTGAACTAATGTACGATGCAAGTGATTTTGCAATGGGAGCCGTTTTAGGACAAAGGATTGAAAAACGATTTCAACCTATATATTATGCTAGTAAGACGTTACAAGGAGCACAAATGAACTATACAACTACTGAAAAAGAACTCCTTGCTATTGTCTTTGCTTTTGACAAATTTCGATCATATCTCGTTCTAGCAAAAACGGTGGTCTATACCAACCATTCTGCTCTTAGATACCTATTTTCAAAACAAGATGCTAAACCAAGATTAATCCGTTGGATCTTACTCTTACAAGAGTTTGATATTGAAATCCGAGATAAAAGAGGAGCAGAAAATCTCGCCGCTGATCATCTTTCTCGTCTTGAAAATCCCGAATTAGAAGTTCTAAATGAATCGGCCATACAAGACAACCTTCCTGATGAATATCTATTGAAGATAGATTATAAAGAAATTCCATGGTTTGCAGACTATGCAAACTACTTAGTTTGTGGATTCCTTGAAAAAGGATTATCGTACCAAAGACAAAAGAAATTCTTCAGTGATATAAAACACTATTTTTGGGAAGATCCACATCTGTTTAAAAGTTGTCCCGATGAAATAATACGCCGATGTGTATTTGGAGATGAAGCTAGTAAAATATTAAACCATTGTCACACAGGACCAACAGGAGGGCATTATGGGCCTCAACTAACAGCAAGAAAAGTTTATGATGCTGGATTCTATTGGCCTACAATTTACAAAGACGCACACCTTCTTTGCAAATCCTGTGATGCTTGTCAAAGGGCCGGAAAAATAAGTCCACGTGATGAAATGCCACAAAATGTCATACAAGTATGTGAAGTATTTGACATTTGGGGTATTGACTTTATGGGTCCATTTCCAAAATCTCATAATAATCTATATATACTCGTAGTCATTGATTATGTATCTAAATGGGCGAAAGCACAAGCTTTCCCAACTAACGATGCACGAGTTGTAGTCAACTTTTTAAAACGTCTTTTTGCAAGGTTTGGAACACCGAAAGCTTTAATAAGTGATCGGGGTACTCATTTTCGTAATAATCAACTTGAGAAAGTTCTTAAAAGATATGGAGTAACTCATAAAATCTCCACCGCATATCATCCACAAACAAGTGGACAAGTTGAAAATACCAACCGAGCTTTAAAACGTATTCTAGAGAAAACCGTAGGATCAAATCCGAAGGAATGGTCCATTAAATTGGAGGATGCACTCTGGGCTTTTAGAACAGCCTACAAAACTCCAATTGGAACCACACCTTTTAGACTTGTTTATGGAAAATCATGTCATCTTCCAGTAGAAATTGAACACAAAGCATTTTGGACTTTGAAGACATGTAATCTTGATTTACATGAAGCTGGACGTCTACGATTAAGTCAACTAAATGAATTAGAAGAATTAAGACATGAAGCATACGAAAATTCGTTAATCTATAAAGAAAGAACGAAGAAATGGCATGATAAAAGAATCAGAAGTTCAAAAGAATTTAAAGAAGGAGACAGAGTTCTTCTTTTCAATTCACGATTCAAGCTATTTCCTGGAAAATTGAAATCAAGATGGTCTGGACCATTCATAGTCAAAAGAGTTTTCCCATACGGAACGATAGAATTAATAAATTCAAATGGGATTGAATTTAAAGTTAATGGTCACAGAGTTAAACATTACATACATGGTCCGATGAAAGTCGACAACGAAGTTAATCACAATTTCGACACCACAGCTAACTAAGTGTGGGGAGAATCAAGTCTTTAAAGGATAATATGTATTTCTGTTAGAGTTAGATTGTCTGTTTTCGTGTAGTTCTCGAAAATGGAACCCGAATGGTCTTTCCCTAGCAGACCCTAAAGAACTAGTCTTCTCCTCCCATTCTGAATTTTTATTTTTTTTAGGTTTTTACAAAATGAAGACTGCCTGTGAACTAAACCATGGTTTAATGCTACACGCTTTGATCACTAAACGTAATAATGACACACTACCGAGTGAAATAGTATCAGTAATCAGAGAAAGATTGGACGGAGTTAGAAAAGAATCCAGATGCGAAGATAATAAGTTACAATTTGGTAAAGGAAAATCAAAATCCGCAGCGAAAAGAAGAGCACGACACCTAGAAAGATGTCACAAATGCGGAAAATGGTCACATGGAGGTAAATGTTCAAATAATCAAACCTATTCAAATACCGAATTTGTTACTTTATGCAGAGACGGACCGTTCATATGTTTAGAAGAAAAGACACTGAATGCTCGAGGTTACGCCTATGTAGCTATGGAAAACCAATTAAACCGACTATCTTATGAATGGGATAGATCATATAACTAAGAAATCTATTTCACATGTATGTTTGTACAGTTTTTATTTTATTTTTTTTTATTTTTAACCTTTTGATAATAAACGCTAATTTGTTCGCTATAAAGTATTAAATTGGTATTGAATAAAATTAGGTTTGGCGACCGAAATTATTGATATCATTCAAAAATTTATTACATCACTGCGAAATTTAACGTTTATTCTTAAGGTATAAATATCTTTAATCAATCAACCCAAAATATTTCAAAAATTCGTCATGAGTTAAATTAGGTCTTGGAACCGAAATTACTTTACCGAAAAGAGGGGCGCATATTTTTGATAATATTTGATTGATTAAAGTGGGATAAAAAGCCAAAAAGATTTTTTAATTTTATTTTTACCATGTTTTTAAAATTAATATATAAATCTTAAATTAATATTGTAAACTTTGTAAAAACAATATATTTAAAATTGTAAATATTTGAAAATTTTTAAATTAAGTTTGGTGTGAATTTTTAATTTTTAAAATATGAATTTTTAATTTTATGCATTTCAAATTTTAAGTTTGTTGTGAATTTTTAATATTAATTTTGAATTTTATATTTAAGTTGTGTGAATTTAAAAATAAAAATTTACTTTATCTCATTAAGTTAAAAATATGATTTTTAAAATTCGTCGTAAGTTGAAGACTAGATCTTTAAACCGAAATTGCTTTACCCGAGGGAGGGACGAGAACTTTTATTATCATTATTTTTAATCTTATTGAATTAAAGTATGCCAAAAACATTAAAAAAACCCAAAAATCTTAGCTTTTAAAACAATCGCTACAAAAAGACAAATTTTAAAATTTTGTCGAAGGACAGACTAGGACATCGATCCAAAACGACCTCGTCCTAAATAACAAGGGAAACAAAATTTTAAAATTAATTACTTAATTGTTTTAATTAGTATAAGATGTTATAAAAAAATAAAAAAAACAAACTCCGCGACTCGCGGAGTTTGTAGGTTTAAACCCCGCGACTCGCGGAGGGACCGAAATACAGAAAAAAAATATAAACGCAGAACAGCTCAGTTTCAAACCACACACCACAAAAACACATACAGCTAAAATACTGCGCGAAAAAACCCAAAAACACCCCCAAAATCACAATTTTTAACCGTTAATCATCAAATCTTTTACTAAAATCATGTTGAGAAGGATGCTATCAAGGAATTACTCAAGAAAAACGGTAAATTTCTACACCTAAACACTATTTAATCCGAAAATTAGTGTTCTTGAGCAATTTTTTCCCCAATTTGATTTTGATGTTTTTTAGTGTAATTATGCTTAAATTGTTTATATATTATGCTTGTATAACCTAGATTGATGCTATTTAACATGATTAGAAGCCTTAAACTTCAAATTTTGAGTAATCTAGGGTTTGTGTTCTTGAGCAAATTTGGGGCTTTTTGATATAAACAGGTTATGGCCGATTTTTGTCATGAATTGTTTCTAAATTAAGTAGTGTAACATGTTTAGGTAGTTAAATGATCCAAACTTTGAGCCTAAACATGATTTTGAGAATTAAAGTGGACTTTTTCAAGTCTAAAATTCATGAACTTGATTTTTGAAAGATAATGCCATTTGAAACTTGTTTAATTGCTAGTAATGATTATTTTGACATGTTATTTGAGTTGAATGCTTATGAACTTGGCGAACATTTTCGTATATGCTTATTTGAAAAAGTGTAGATTTGATAAAAATATGAAAATGAGCTTAAGTTTGATATAAATTGATCATGTCATTGTAATTATTTTGATTGATGATTTTGCTGACACTAATGCATATTTGGATGCACAAAAATTGTGTTTGATGTGTTTTGCAGACTGAAAGGGGTGAATCTTCATCCCAAGCTCGCAATGCTCCTGCTGAGAATCCGGAACAACAGGAGGTGGATAACTACTACAAGCAAGATATACCTCATCCAGTCATGACATTTTCTGATATGCACTTGGAAGATTTGCACCCGAACCTGAGATTTGACAGACTTTGGATAGATTATCCAAAATACCAAAGGGGTTTGCATACTCTTCATTCTAAAGTTGTTGAGGTACCTAGGGTCATAGAATGGGGACCATTAGAAGCTGTAGAATTGGCCAGGCCAATTAGGGAATTACTTGCACAGAGGTATGGTAATTCTACTTTTAACGACTGGGTACATTTATTCACCATGCGTAGACCTGTATATAAAGTATGGTGTGAAGAATTGTTATGTAGTATAGAATTAAATGATCGGGTAGTTAGTTTAACCGATCGATCTTTTATTAGATTTTTGTTAGGAGGTTTGATGCGCCACATGTCTTTACTAGACATGGCTCAGGCTTAACGTATATATACGCCTGAGGAGTTAGCATCTGCCGATTGTAGAGGGTTGATACTAAATGGTAGAAAGATAGATGAAAATTTTGATACACATGGTGTATGGAGTCAAATGACAAGCCATCACCGATTCAAAGGGGGAAATTACTCTTATTTGGATATAGATAGAGCTAAATTAAGAGTGATTCATAGGTTTTTAGCTAATTCGATTACACAAAGAGGTAAGAACAAGGAAAAGGTAAATGAACAGGATTTGTTTTACCATATGTGTATTCGAGACCCACAAAGCGCTGTAAGTATACCTTATTGTGTGGGTTATTATTTATCAGCTATGGTTAGGGGGATGAGACCGCATAGCATAATAGGAGGTGGTATTTTTATTACTTTGATTGCTGAATATCTCGGTGTGGATATAAGTCGGGGGGGGATTATTAGTCGAAGAACCAGAACCCCGCGATACTATAGGTTTAAATGTATACCATGGTGCGAAAGTTTTGAAGAGGCGAAATAACGCCGCAGTACAATACCATGGTAGACATCCACAGGTTGAGAGAAACCAACAGCAAGGTAATGTAGGAGGGGGAAATGAAATGCAAGAAATGCAAAGGTTTATAGCTTCACAGGAGTACGAAAATGCTAGACAAAGAGCATTTGAAGATTGGCAAGTTCATCAAAACCAAATCATAGCTCATTGCCAACATATAGGTAGAAACTATATTCCTACTCCAAAACCCATATTCCCTCCCTGGTCTATAGAGATGCAACCACTGTATCCTACGTATAACCCAGCCGAAGCATTCTATAGCACCTATGGTTATGCATAGAACCCCTATTGGTATCAGTATCATCCCTAGTCTACTTAGTTTTATTTATTTTGTAATTTGTAATGTTGATACGTTTAATACTTATGTTAATATTGTAATAGTTTTTATAATTTTCTAACTTTTATTCTTAGATTTTAATAATTTTTGAATGTGGCGTAATATACCTAACTTCACAAATATGTATATATGTTTGCAGTTTATCTTATGTACACAACAGGGTAAAACAACGCATTTTCAAAGACTGGCATTAAGTTCAGCAAAAGCAACTAATTTTGACGACAAGATGTAAAATATATGTGAAATAACAACAAGACGGAATGAACAAATGATGTGCACCATTTATCATTCAGTAAACAAACGCCAATATGTTTGGAAACTTTGGTAAAATTTAATCATTTTCACACAAATCACCCTCAATAATTTAAATTGTTACTGATTTCTTGCAAATGAGGGCATTGCAAGATCTTAAGTGTGGGAAGGGGTTAAATTCTTTCGGATTTTATAATTTTTATCTTAAACACTTGGTTACCATTAGAAATACTAGTAAAGTAGTAGTTGTATTAGAATCTAGTGCTCTCTGATAATAAAGAACAGCCCTAGTCTTATATACTGACTACCCAATTCTAGTAAAAATTTTCAAAATTTTCAATTAAATGAACTCAAAATCATGTTTATACATATTTATGAACGATAAAACTAGGTTTTAACACCGAAATTATTGTTACCTCAGAAAGGACATAAATTGAGAAACAAATCAAAATGTTAAAATTCATTTAAAATGGAATAGAGGAAGATAAAAAGGAAAATAAAAGCCAAGTGTGGGAAAATTTACCACGTTATCTTAAACATATGTCACATATATCTGTAACAAATAACTGAAAATACTTTTGCTTTGGACTAAACTAAACTATTTTACCCGATGAAAGAAAAGAAGAGATGGATCTACACGATGAATCAATTCCATCATTAAAAGGAAGTAAAGTCTTCCGAAAAAGACACGCGCTTCTTGATTTAGGTCAAGAAGTTGTCGTCCAGACCAGCTGTAGGTTGACGAAAAATCTAGAAAAGTCATCACTAAAATCAGCAGAAAATCCACGGACCTCATCATTAAACAGGGTCGCCAAGTGGTCAGATTTATCCTAACCATGAGAAGGATTTATCTCGTAAAATGGGGGGCACCATGCAAATTAGCTGGATAAGACTAATGAATCAGATCTCCAGAAAGGATAATCTCCTTAAAGATTAAAAATCAGCTTTTAAGACTGATATTACTCAATCCTTGAGATTGACCTTAAAGATTGAGAATTACAAACTCATGGAATTCAATGATATCTAAACTCGAGCTTGAACGAGAAAATATTTTGATAAAAATTACAAACCGATTTGTTTTCTGAAAACCCTATTTTCAATGCGTTCATTACCATTGAACGTAAAATCCTAGGAATTAACCTGGAATTCATTAGGTCACCTGAACCAAATCGGGTGTAAACCGTAAGAACGGTGGTTGCATAGCATGGTCAAAGACAGGACCTTGTGCCAGACCGAAAAATCATAAGGGTGAGCTTTACTATTGCTCCTACCAAGGATAGTAATTGCGTCCGACACGTTATAGACCATAATTAAAAGCATGTCAGGGGACATTGCCTTAACAGTTGCTTGTTCAATGCTTTCCTTTACAACCGGACGGTAGTTTACCGAAAGGTAATATACGGGACAAGTAAACTGGACGTGTTGCTTTCCAAATACAAGGTTAGCAAGTGGGTGACACAAAACCGCAAGTTTTGAGCTAAAATTTTCAAATCTGAAACCCACCAAACCCACAAAAATATTTTGCAAATACCGGTAAAGGGTTATTCCGGAAAACTTATCTAGGGTAAAAACTAGATTTAATTTTCAAAAGATCAAATGTTTTCATAAAGATCCAATTTCCTTAATGGATCTAAATTTTTATAGTCATGTGGGACTGTAAACCATATCGTTACTACCATTGTTTATACCGCCGTATAGAAATCACTGATGTACAAAGTGTGAAGAATAAAGAAGTGATTCTAGTATTTCAAGACGATATTGCTTGAGGACAAGCAACGCTCAAGTGTGGGAATATTTGATAATGCTAAAAACGAACATATATTTCATAGCATTATTCCTCAAGAAAGACAAGCTTTTAGTTGCAATTGTTCTATTTAAAAGTTATATTCGTTTAAATAATAAAAGGTGAAGACAAAAGACAGATTCGACGAATTGAAGACGCAAACGACCAAAAAGCTCAAAAGTACAAAATACAATCAAAGAGGTTCCAATTATTGATAAGAAACGTCTCGAAATTACAAGAGTACAAGATTCAAAATGCAAAGTACAAGATATTAAATTGTACGCAAGGACGTTCGAAAATCCGGAACCGGGACCAGAGGCAACTCTCAACGCTCGACGCAACGGACTAAAAATTACAAGTAAACTATGCACATAAATATAATATAATATTTAAATAATTCTTATAATTATTTATATATTATATAAATAATAAAAATCCGTCGGCAAGAAAGCCTCCAAAGTTTGTGAGCTGTATTTACAAACTCCGCGACTCGCGGAGTTTGAAGGCAAAAAGGGCCGCGAGTCGCGGAGCCCCAAATTCTGAAACTCCCTATAAAAGCAAACGAATTCTGATCGCAAAAACCAATATATATCCATCTCTCTATCTATATACGTAATATTTATATTTTAATTTTAATTTTAATTATAATTCTAATAATAAGGGTATGTTAGCAAATGTTGTAAGGGTGTAAGTCGAAATTCTGTCCGTGTAATGCTACGCTATTTTTAATCATTGTAAGTTATGTTCAACCTTTTTATATTAATGTCTCGTAGTTTAACGCCTTGAATCGAGTAAAAATTTTTTTTTTTGAAAAACAAGGTTACTGCCTGGACAAGGCTTATGCCGCGGCGCGGCCAGCCTTGTCGCGGCGCGACAATACACAGGAAAATTTATACTTCTTAGCCTTGCTTCTGTTCCCAACATCAGTTATATGCTGCGGCGCGGAGCCCTTGGCCGCGGCGCGACATAACACTAATCCGGGGGCTGATCTGCAACATTTCACTTAAACCAAACTTTTTCACTTTTCATCATACTCAAACATATTTAAAACTGCATAATTCATACACAAACATCAGAAATCAGTTTCTAACATCGTGAACCATCTATAAACAACATTTAGACAACAAAACGTGTTTTCATGAATCAAAACCATCATTTGGTCCCAAGTTCAACAATAACAAACATGACTCATTCAAAGCCCTTGGCGTTTAATAAGCGGTAACCGTAGAGCGTGATTACAAAAAGGGACTTGCAATACCACTTACGCTATGCCAATGCTCCTCTAGCGCTTTACACGGGCTCCTTACCTTCACGATGGACCTTAGCACCTAAAACATAAAACATCATAGGGGTAAGCTTTTGCACTTAGTGAGTTATAGGAAAGTAATAAAACACAAAACACAAAACATGTGGGCATAAATCATAACACTTATCCTTCAACCCATTGGTTGCTTGCATACATTCGGATCCAATTCATTCATACCATAGACATGACTTACTAGGCCGAACCTAGTAATCATGCCTAAGCTAACCATAGACATACTAAATATGCCTAAGCTATCATCATCTCATACATAGACACTTAATGTGTCTAAGCTAACACAAACCATAGGCAAGATTACTAGCAATGTAATAACCTTGCCTAAGCTAAACATCAACCATAGATACAACTATTAGGTTAACCCAATAGTTCTATCTAAGCTACATAACTAGTGCACTTAGTCGTTTCTCTCTTGCACGGATGCAATCCGAGAACACTAAGCCACTCTTGACCCGCCCATATTACCCCCTATGAACTCACCTTGCTTAATTGAATTTCCTTGATTACTTGTAACCTCTTTTCCTTGATTAGCACCTATACATGAGCTAATCTCATTAATCATCACTCAATCGAAAATCACAACTTTCATGTATTAATACACTATCATATACTTTCACATTTACTTAACCCCCTAATCACAACATACATACATTCTAGCCTTGATCTCATCTTTTCTAAAACAAGAATATTACCAATTAAACTTCATAACTTTAATCAAGTACATTTACTAGTTCATTTCTTAGCAATACATGCAACTTTTCCTTTAATCCTTTCATTATTTAAGAAATGTGCATACAATCCAATTTCATTACTAACACCCTTAAATTATCAAATAATCAATTTCTATAACCTTCAACAATAACCATAGTTCATACATGAACATCCTTCATCACAATTTCTAGCTAGAACACATAAACTTCTCATTGAGACATTTTAACAAACACTTGGTGTGCATGACTAGAAATCTAACTAGAACATCATCAATCTCACCATAATCATGCCATAAATCTATAATGCAAGTTCATACATGTAATTACTTCCAAAATCATCAACAATTCCATTCTAATTTATTCAAATGTGCACAATTTAACAAATAGCAACTTTCTTAAGCATAATCTCATCATTAACACACAATACAAGAAATACCTAGACACAAAATCCATACCTTGTCTTTTAGAGTTTAAGAACCCTAATTGTGCACCAAAAGAGTGAAATTGGAAGATTAAAGCTTGCTAGAGTGATTAAGGTGTGTTAGATTTCACTAAATTCAAGCTTGCATGAGTTTAATTTCATCAATTGGTGATCTCCTTCTTCTTCCTCCTCCAAGTCGACACACACACATACAACCAGGAGGTTTCTTTATTTTTTTGTGAATAAATTCAATTTCCAGCATTTCTAATTTCTTTTATTTAATATAACTTTGGTCTATTAGCAATTTCAACCCTCCCCATCACATCTATAGTTAGGGAAGTCCTTAATTCTAACTTTGCACCATTAGTCCGTCTTAACTTAACCAATAAACTTAACTTTTATCCATTTAACATAAAACAACCTTTACCATATAATTTCTTAGCAATTAAAATTTACATAAAATAATACCTTAAATATTTGGGATGTTACAACTCTCCCCCTCTTGGATCGTTCGCGTCCTCGCGAACCACTCTTGATGCAATGACGGATAATACTTCATGAGCCATTATTCGGGTTCCCATGTACATTCGGAACCTTTTCTAAATTGCCATAATACCTTCAACAATGTAACCGACTTATTTCTCAAGCGCTTAACCTTTTGCTCCAATATCTTTATTGGCTTCTCCGCATATCTTAACTTATTATCAACCTCAATTTCATTCAAAGGAACATAAGTTGATTCATCCGCCAAACACTTTCTCAATTGTGACACGTGAAACGTGTCGTGAATATTACTCAATTCATCGGGTAAAGCCAAACGGTAGGCTACCTTCCCAACTTTCGCCACTATCTCAAATGGTCCCACGAACCTTGGACCCAATTTTCCCCTCTTTCTAAAACGAATGATGCCTTTCCATGGAGAAACTTTTAACATCACTTTATCACCTACTTGAAATTCTATCGGTTTTCTCCTTTTATCAACATAAGACTTTTGTCGATCTTGCGCCGCCTTCATTCTTTCACGAATTTGGTCAATCATCTCGGTGGTTTGTTGTACTATTTCCGTGCTTCCTAATTCCCGTTGACCTACTTCGCCCCAACATATCGGGGTTCTACACCTCCTTCCATACAACATCTCATAAGGCGCCATTCCGATTGTAGAATGATAACTATTGTTGTACGAAAATTCAACTAAAGGTAAGTGAGTATCCCAACTACCACCAAAATCGATGACGCATGCTCTTAACATATCCTCGAGAGTTTGTATAGTCCGTTCACTTTGACCATCCGTTTGTGGGTGAAACGCGGTACTTATATGTAACTTAGTACCCATTTCCTCTTGAAACTTTCTCCAATATCGAGATGTAAATCGAGTGTCTCGATCCGAAACTATGGAAACCGGTACTCCATGCCTTGCAACAACTTCCGTCATATACAACTTAGACATTGCTTCCGATGAAGAAGCTTCCCTTTTTGCCAAAAATAATGCACTCTTAGTCAATCTATCAACAATAACCCAAATTGCATCGTGTTGTCTAGGGGTCTTAGGCAACTTAGTCACTAAATCCATTGTAATATGCTCCCATTTCCAAACCGGTACCTCTAAAGGTTGCATCTTACCGTAAGGCATTTGATGATCGGCTTTCACTTGAAGACAAGTAAGACACTTGTGTACATACTTAACTATATCCCTCTTCATTCCCGGCCACCAATAGTCTTTCCTTAAATCTCTATACATTTTCGTAGCACCGGGGTGAATCGAATACTTAGACTTGTGAGCTAAGTCTAGGAGCTCACTTCTAACGCCACTTTGCAAAGGTACCCAAATCCTCCCATATCTAAGCCTTAAACCACGGGAATCTACCACAAAATTATCAACTTGCCCCTTGATCCTTTCTTTTCTCACGTTTTCGGGCGATAACGCTTCACCTTGTGCAACATGAATATCATCAAATATTCGAGGCGATATTACCATAGCCAAACTTGTTATCTTAATCGGTTGATGACTCGACTTCCTACTAAGAGCATCCGCCACCACATTCGCTTTTCCGGGATGATATAAAATCTCACAATCATAATCTTTCACCAAATCGAGACCTCTCCTTTGCCTATCATTCAAATCCCTTTGATCAAACAAATACTTTAAGTTCTTATGATCGGTATAAATGGAAAACTTAACACCATAAAGATAATGACGCCAAATCTTTAAAGCAAAAACTACGGCCGTCAATTCTAAATCATGCGTAGGGTAACGTTTCTCGTGTTCCTTCAATTGCCGGGAAGCATAAGCTATGACCTTTCCATTTTGCATCAATACACACCCTAAGCCTTTCTTAGAAGCATCACAATAAACCGTCATGTTCTCATTCCCTTCCGGTAAAACCAATATGGGAGCTTGAACAAGCTTCTCCTTAAGGAGTTGAAACGCTTGTTCTTGCTTTTCTTCCCATCTCCATGGCACACTTTTACGAGTCAACTTGGTGAGTGGGGTGGCTATTCTAGAGAAATCTTGTATAAACCGTCGATAATACCCCGCTAAACCTAGAAAACTCCTAACCTCGGTAGGATTAGTAGGTGGTTCCCATCTCATAATTGCCTCTATCTTTACCGGATCAACACAAATACCCTTCTTATTAATGACATGGCCCAAAAATTGAACTTCACGAAGCCAAAATTCACACTTAGAGAACTTAGCAAACAATCTTTCTCTTCTTAAAGTCTCTAACACTTGTCTTAAATGCACCGCATGTTCCTCTTCACTCTTAGAATATACCAAGATATCATCTATAAATACAATTACAAACCTATCAAGCATCGGTCGACAAACCCTATTCATCAAATCCATAAATGCAGCCGGAGCATTTGTTAATCCAAACGGCATAACCACAAACTCATAATGACCATACCTCGTTCGAAAATCCGTTTTAGGGACATCTTCTTCCCTCACTTTCAATTGATGGTAACCCGACCTTAAATCTATCTTTGAAAAGAAACTTGCACCTTGTAATTGGTCGAACAAATCATCTATCCTTGGCAACGGATACTTATTCTTAATAGTGACTTTATTCAATTCTCGATAATCAATACACATTCTCATAGTCCCATCCTTCTTTTTCACAAATAAAACCAGAGCTCCCCATGGTGAACTACTAGGACGTATAAAACTTTTATCTATCAAATCTTGCAATTGAGTCATCATTTCTCTCATTTCCGATGGGGCTAATCGATATGGAGCTTTGGCAATTGGCGTGGCCCCGGGTATCAAATCTATTCTAAATTCTACCTCACGCTCGGGAGGTACACCGGGCAATTCACTTGGAAACACATCCGGAAACTCGTTAACTATTGGTACATCATCTAATTCAACAATCTTTCTCGAATTATCAACAACATGTGCCAAAAACGCACAACACCCATGAGACAAAAACCTTTTAGCCTTAGCATACGTGCATATAGGGATAGCACGCCTAGCTCGTTCCCCATAAATCCATATAACCTTTCCACTAGGTGATTGAACTAACACAATTTTCTTACGACACAAAATTATCCCTTCATTGTCATCTAGCCAATCCATGCCCACAATTACTTGAAATTCCCCCATATGCATGGGTATTAAATCAATGACAAACTTTTCATCATCCAAAATAATTTCACATCCTTTAATGATACTATACACCATCACAGTCTTATTATCCGCTATTTCAACCTCTAATGGGTGTTCTAACATACTAGGGGTCATATTAAAATGCTTACAAAAAGAATATGATACGAACGACCGCGTAGCACCGGAATCAAACAAAACATGCGCAGGTAAAGAGTTTACAATAAAGGTACCTGACACCACATTTTGGGACTCCTTCGCTTCGAGTGCGGTAATCTGATGAGCTCGGGCCCTTGGTCGGCTATCACTAGTCTTCGGTTCCGTCTTAACCTCTTTCTTAACACTACCACTAGCTAAATCCTTCTTGTATTCCGGACATTCGGCTTGAAAGTGACCTTTCTCAAAACAATAATAACATTGCTTACCTTTCTTAGGACATTCGGCGGCCCTATGTCCCGGCTTTCCACAAGAGTAACAATCGGAGGTACCCGCTTTACATTCACCCGTATGATTTTTACCACATCTAGTACACAACTTGGCTTCTTTCCCACCGCTCTTACCCGACACAAAACCCCCTTTTGACTTGTGCAGGGATTCGGAACCAAACTTACCCTTCTTCGGACTAACATTTTGCATTGCCTTGGAGTCTTGATCTAACTTTCGCTTAAACGCCGCCTTCTTCCTAAGTTCGTGTTCTCTAACAAGTGCTCTATTCATCATTTCGGCCAAAGTCTTATACGTGCTCTTGTCAATAAACTCACTTATCTCGGGATTCAACTTTTCATGATAATGATCCATCATCAACTTGGGACTTGACACAAAGTCCGGACAAAATCGAGACTTATCATTGAACTCGGCATTAAACTCGGTCACCGACTTACTTCCATGCTCTATATTCATAAACTCGGATTTCAACCTACTAACCTCAGCGGGTGGAGCAAATTGAGTCATAAACATTTCACGGAACTTGTCCCATGAGAAACTTGTAGCCACGTCTCGCCCATGAGACTTAACTATAAAATTCCACCACTCATAACCACTACCCTTCATTTGATGTGCCGCGTAAATTACCTTTAAATGCTCGGGGCATTCACATAGCATAAAAGTTTCTTCAATCTCATCAATCCATCTTTGACTAACAATAGGGTCAACCTTACCATGAAACTCAGGGGGATGGCAATTTGCAAAGTTCTTATATTCAAAACGATCATCCTTTCTTTTAGGGGCTTCTACCTCTTCTTGCCTTACCCCACTTCCCCCTTCACCTCTTAAGGTAGGGTTATTGGCAACAAAAGTCTTTAACTTCTCATCTAATTGATCATTGATCAACGTCTTGATCTTTTCTAACAAGGTTGGGGTATAACGTATCAAGGCTTGCCCTATTTGCCCCGAAATGTCATTTGGCATGTTAACTTCTTCCGATTCGTTTTGAGAGTCTTCTATAGACTCCGTGGATGGGGTGCGGACGTACTCATCATCCTCATCTTGACCTCGGTTTGGCGATACAATAGCCATTCTGAAAATTACATTCAACCCATTAGTTCAAATACCGGTAACACCATTATTCATCAAAACCAAACAATCCGAAAGAATTCCTAACTCGATTCACCATGACCATAGTAGACGTCCATGTGTACTAAAATGAAGTAATAGCAATGGCCTGTTGTTATTACACCATTTCATTACACATCTAGTCTACCACGACATCATGGCTAGCGAGTATCAAACTCCTTACATAAACCAATTCGTAATCTTATTCATTATACTATGGGTCTTGTCAATGACTCTACCCTATGGAGCATGGCACAACTATACGACTTTAACACTTATGCAAGTCCTAAACCGCTTATCCTTTCGCAACAATGGTTTAAGCCTAGATAATCCCTATCGTGGGTTATCCAAGTCCCTTAAACCACAGCTCTGATACCAACTTTTAACGCCTTGAATCGAGTAAAAATTTTTTTTTTTGAAAAACAAGGTTACTGCCTGGACAAGGCTTATGCCGCGGCGCGGCCAGCCTTGTCGCGGCGCGACAATACACAGGAAAATTTATACTTCTTAGCCTTGCTTCTGTTCCCAACATCAGTTATATGCCGCGGCGCGGAGCCCTTGGCCGCGGCGCGACATAACACTAATCCGGGGGCTGATCTGCAACATTTCACTTAAACCAAACTTTTTCACTTTTCATCATACTCAAACATATTTAAAACTGCATAATTCATACACAAACATCAGAAATCAGTTTCTAACATCGTGAACCATCTATAAACAACATTTAGACAACAAAACGTGTTTTCATGAATCAAAACCATCATTTGGTCCCAAGTTCAACAATAACAAACATGACTCATTCAAAGCCCTTGGCGTTTAATAAGCGGTAACCGTAGAGCGTGATTACAAAAAGGGACTTGCAATACCACTTACGCTATGCCAATGCTCCTCTAGCGCTTTACACGGGCTCCTTACCTTCACGATGGACCTTAGCACCTAAAACATAAAACATCATAGGGGTAAGCTTTTGCACTTAGTGAGTTATAGGAAAGTAATAAAACACAAAACACAAAACATGTGGGCATAAATCATAACACTTATCCTTCAACCCATTGGTTGCTTGCATACATTCGGATCCAATTCATTCATACCATAGACATGACTTACTAGGCCGAACCTAGTAATCATGCCTAAGCTAACCATAGACATACTAAATATGCCTAAGCTATCATCATCTCATACATAGACACTTAATGTGTCTAAGCTAACACAAACCATAGGCAAGATTACTAGCAATGTAATAACCTTGCCTAAGCTAAACATCAACCATAGATACAACTATTAGGTTAACCCAATAGTTCTATCTAAGCTACATAACTAGTGCACTTAGTCGTTTCTCTCTTGCACGGATGCAATCCGAGAACACTAAGCCACTCTTGACCCGCCCATATTACCCCCTATGAACTCACCTTGCTTAATTGAATTTCCTTGATCACTTGTAACCTCTTTTCCTTGATTAGCACCTATACATGAGCTAATCTCATTAATCATCACTCAATCGAAAATCACAACTTTCATGTATTAATACACTATCATATACTTTCACATTTACTTAACCCCCTAATCACAACATACATACATTCTAGCCTTGATCTCATCTTTTCTAAAACAAGAATATTACCAATTAAACTTCATAACTTTAATCAAGTACATTTACTAGTTCATTTCTTAGCAATACATGCAACTTTTCCTTTAATCCTTTCATTATTTAAGAAATGTGCATACAATCCAATTTCATTACTAACACCCTTAAATTATCAAATAATCAATTTCTATAACCTTCAACAATAACCATAGTTCATACATGAACATCCTTCATCACAATTTCTAGCTAGAACACATAAACTTCTCATTGAGACATTTTAACAAACACTTGGTGTGCATGACTAGAAATCTAACTAGAACATCATCAATCTCACCATAATCATGCCATAAATCTATAATGCAAGTTCATACATGTAATTACTTCCAAAATCATCAACAATTCCATTCTAATTTATTCAAATGTGCACAATTTAACAAATAGCAACTTTCTTAAGCATAATCTCATCATTAACACACAATACAAGCAATACCTAGACACAAAATCCATACCTTGTCTTTTAGAGTTTAAGAACCCTAATTGTGCACCAAAAGAGTGAAATTGGAAGATTAAAGCTTGCTAGAGTGATTAAGGTGTGTTAGATTTCACTAAATTCAAGCTTGCATGAGTTTAATTTCATCAATTGGTGATCTCCTTCTTCTTCCTCCTCCAAGTCGACACACACACATACAACCAGGAGGTTTCTTTATTTTTTTGTGAATAAATTCAATTTCCAGCATTTCTAATTTCTTTTATTTAATATAACTTTGGTCTATTAGCAATTTCAACCCTCCCCATCACATCTATAGTTAGGGAAGTCCTTAATTCTAACTTTGCACCATTAGTCCTTCTTAACTTAACCAATAAACTTAACTTTTATCCATTTAACATAAAACAACCTTTACCATATAATTTCTTAGCAATTAAAATTTACATAAAATAATACCTTAAATATTTGGGATGTTACACGTAGCTAAGTTATTATTATGCTTATTTAATCCGAAGTAATCATGATGTTGGGCTAATTACTAAAATTGGGTAATTGGGCTTTGTACCATAATTGGGGTTTGGACAAAAGAACGACACTTGTGGAAATTAGACTATGGGCTATTAATGGGATTTATATTTGTTTAACTAAATGATAGTTTGTTAATGTTAATATAAAGATTTACAATTGAGCGTCCCTATAAATTACCATATACACTCGATCGGACACGATGGGCGGGGTATTTATATGTACGAATAATCGTTCATTTAACCGGACACGGGAATGGATTAATAGCCACTAGAATAATTAAAACAGGGGTGAAATTATGTACAAGGACACTTGGTATAATTGATAACAAAATATTAAAACCTTGGGTTACACTCAGTCGACATCCTGGTGTAATTATTAAACAAAGTATTAAAATCTTGTTACAGTTTAAGTCCCCAATTAGTTGGAATATTTAACTTCGGGTATAAGGATAATTTGACGAGGATACTCGCACTTTATATTTATGACTGATGGACTGTTATGGACAAAAACCAGACGGACATATTAAATAATCCAGGACAAAGGACAATTAACCCATGGGCATAAAACTAAAATCAACACGTCAAACATCATGATTACGGAAGTTTAAATAAGCATAATTCTTTTATTTCATATTTAATTTCCTTTATTTTATATTTAATTGCACTTCTAATTATCGCATTTTTATTGTTATTGTATTTAATTGCACTTTTAATTATCGTACTTTTTAATTATCGCAAGTTTATTTTATCGCACTTTTATTATTCGCAATTTCATTATCGTTATTTACTTTACGCTTTAATTTAAGTCTTGTATTTATTTTTAATATTTTACATTTGGTTTTAACTGCGACTAAAGTTTTAAAATCGACAAACCGGTCATTAAACGGTAAAAACCCCCCTTTATAATAATAATATTACTTATATATATATTTGTATTTTTATAAAAGTAAACTAATATAGCGTTAAGCTTTGTTTAAAGATTTTCCCTGTGGAACGAACCGGACTTACTAAAAACTACACTACTGTACGATTAGGTACACTGCCTATAAGTGTTGTAGCAAGGTTTAAGTATATCCATTCTCTAAATAAATAAATATCTTGTGTAAAATTGTATCGTATTTAATAGTATTTCCTGCTAAAATTAATAGCTATTTTATATACACCTCGCATAACTATCAATCTGTTGTACCATCATAAACTCAAATTGCCGGTATGCCAAGATTCCTAGGTAACGAATAGTTGGCAATTCGATCAATGAAACACTGAGTGGATTCTGCCATAGCTGGTGGCTTTGTAGCTTGCTCTCCAGTAATGAGGGCGAAGAAATTATCGACAGCCACAGCACGGACGGCGGACTGCTCTAAGCGTTGCTTATATTTTGCCGGAGCTGTCTGCTTAAAGATGTCATTTAAAAGTAACACTGCCTGTTTTTCTGACATGAACTCATCTTTGTCAATTTCATCATCAGAGTCATTATTATCATAGCTCAGGCCATTATCATCCCCAGAATCATCAATAAGACTGCCCATCTTGTCAAGTAGCCTGGATAACCTGTATTTTGATATAGATTACCTTTTCATGATTTGCTTGTCTTTGCCATCCGCCATCCGCCGAAAAGGTATAAATGATGGACATCGCCGTGGTTGCATCAATGGTCGTCGCTCTGGATTAGTAACAAAATTTGAAAGTCTTTCTGTACTTTTGGTTGTCGTTTCTTCGATTACTAGCCTTTTTTCTGAATTAGTTGCCAAATGCTTAAGCCTTTCTGCAGTTTCAGCAACTGTTTCTTCAATCGTACCATCTAGTGGCGGAACAGGTACATCTTCAACAGTTATTATGTCGTCAGTTGATGGATTGTTGACTGCTTCAAGTACAAATGGAGCTTTAGTTGTTTTTGTTCCTTTTCTGTTTCGTGTGTTTTTTGCATTAGTGGATGGCGCCATTATTAACACCTATTTCCTTATAAGGTAAGGCTTAGTGTGTCAACACGATACTAGAAGTTATCTAGCTTTAGGAGGGCAGAGTGTTGCCGATTGATGTTTACCCTTGGGAAATAATCCCTGCAGACCCGGTTCACAAGTGTAGAAACTTGTGGGGTGGCTTAATCAATCTGTCATCCGTAGAGCGTAAAAGTGCTAGCCGGATGACTTATAGTGAGAGAAAGTAGAGAGAGAGAGAGAGAGAGAGAGACAGAGAAGTGAAGTCTCAGCTCTCAAAGTTGTCAGAATATCTGAACTGTGTAAAATGACGACCCATGGGGTCTATTTATAGTGTCAGATCCACCAGATTGCTCGGGGACACGTGTTAGATGATGATACGTTCTGTTACTTGTGATCCGGAATTTATGCTGAAGGTGGCGTTCTCCGGCCAAGGCTTACGCGCTAGGCGCCCTTCAGGGCTTATGCATGACGGAGCAGCCTGTACAGCGGAGAACGCTGGATGGTCAGTCTCATAAAACTGTTGTTCTCAGTGCTTCTGATGGTAATTTTATGCGATCATTATGCCTTTTATGCGTGTATACGATAGGATACACCATTAAGTAACCTCACCCGTATACCTAGAAACAGTAGGAACGATAATGTCTAGTATCGATGAACTGCAGAAAGAATATAAATGTGGCATGTTGAAAAAGTTAAGGCATAAAATACCAATTTCACTTGCAAACAGTACTCACTTTTGTAATGGACGAAATAAGATTATATAGAGAATTTCACTCTACAATTTTTAGTAACAATCCTTGCAAGTTATAACAGCTACCAGTTACCCAACAGTAGAAATTGATCAATTGCAAGTTAAAACTTCAAAGCATTGTCAATATACTCATATTAAACACCCCTTACATGATGACAACCGATTACAGTAAAGTGTCCTTCCTAATTATTTCCACAAATAATGAAACAACCATCAAGATCGAAACTTGATCATTATCCGTGCCCAACTTCCAACTTTATCATGTGGGACCGAAACATTAGATGACGAGCATGATTGATCATTATCGTACATAGAGTAACTAATATTTCTAAACACGCACTCGAACTTACATTACATGGTTTTCAATGCTGGAGTTAGTAATGTCTAATATGTGGTGGTTAATAAACCTTCACTCTTTAAATCTTGTTCATTAAGTGGAGGGCATATATTCTTAATCTTTTTATGAACAATTTTGAAATTTACAGTAGTAAGATGTATTAGTATTTTTCAACTGATGTATAGCAGTAGTAAAAGAGCTGGCCAACATCATATTTAAAACATTCTTCATAATATATGTGCAAACCATGCCCTTAACAAACTATCTCAATATCGGTGTCACGGTCAATGTGAAATTCACTCCAAACTAATATTTAGGCATATGGAAAGTAGATATAGTTTTGTTTGTATTGTGTTGTAAATGTTAGTCTCCAAATAAATATATGTATTATTTTATAGTACATAATTTTCGTATTTGGTAAGCAGTTTCATTACCTGAATGTGGAGGCCTGAAGGTGTTGGCATATTATTCGGTTGTACGTTCGAAGATTAGTGAGTCCTTTCTTTCGTGATGAAATAGTGATTGTATTTCTATGTTTTCAAGTCACAAACATACAATAAGTGACAACATAATACAGAAACAAATCGAATAGCAAAACTACTAAGAACAAACACAAAATAGCATAACTAAAAACTTAGCTTACCTCAAATTGAAAGAGAGGAAAATGTTACCACTCGTTAAAACAATCTGCAAAAAAACAACCACAAATCAACAATTATTCTATCCTTAAACAGCACAAATCAACGTATGAAGAACAAAAGGCCTTAGTTTAAACTTATGTAAATGGCACCAACGAAAGAAGCACGTTATTGTAAAAATATTGATTCTAAACTTTGACAAATTGTTGTAGCTTGGAAGACCATACCTTTTGGTCTGAATATTTAACGTTCGTTCAACAATACATATTTCTCCATAATTTAAAAATCCAAAACTTTATTTTCATGTAACCATCACTTGCGGGCTATAATATAAAATACGCACATGATGCGATCGTTCGTAGTTTACAGTTGGCAGAAGTCAGTTTCAAAGACGGGGTATGCACTACTTATTTTCACATCAGAACATTAAAACATAAAAAACAGGGTAATATCAAATGACAAAGTAAACATGAAAAAGGATAAGAGTTTAACACCCATGTAGATCATTGTTTTAAAGGTATACTTGTATGAAAATAATTTAGAACACCAGGTTAGCAGGACAATACCTTAGTTTTACAGAACCCGGTCATGTGGATGAAGCAACTCTAGTTGTTAATGGGCATAATACGTGGAACAAAAGGGCAGGTAATTCCAATTCTCCAACAATCATTCACAAAGTAGAGAGAGTAGTCAAAATCATAGAAAAGTTGAGTGACAATCACATCTGATCCAGCGTGAACCTGCATTATGAAATTCCAACAAACGTTAGAAACAGCTAATAGTCAGTTAATGCCTTGATTGGTCGACGGTGACATTGAGGGAACTTAAATGACTACATGAATATAAAATTTTATTTTATTAAGGCCTTTTATCCCATAAGTTAAGCAGTAGAACATTAACCTTACCAACACTTATAAGACCTTTTCAACGTAATAATCAAAAGATACAGTAAGATTGACAACCTACTAACTTAAAATCATTGAACAAACATATACTTGAACAATGAACAAACATATACTTGAAACGAATTTATTCAACCATTTAAACAAACACTTCGAGTGCAATAATGAAAACATATGTTAAAATCAAACAGAGTTTACTAAATCATGACAAACAATAAAATACCTAAGTGTAGATAACAAACAATAAAGTCAAAATCGTTTATGGAATTCGATATTAACAAACTTGCAGCAGCATCGAACGATGTTTGATGATGAACACAATATTCAATTAAATCAGATTTACTTACCTTTAATTAAATCACAATCTTCAATTAAATCGATTAGCTTAAATCAGATATTATCATTGATTTTGTTCGCCCTAATTCCGCATCTCCCGTAGAAAAACCCTAAATAGCGATGGAGAAGGAAGGAAGAAATCATCAACAAACAAACCTGAAGATCAACGATGAAGAAGATGAGAAATCGCCAGAAGATTGGAAGATGGGATTAACTGGGACGGTTTTTGTTAATTAGCATAAAAAAGACGATTAATGGGTTTAATTTGGGACACGCGTCAGATGTAGGGAATTTTAGAATTTTTTAGTTCAAAATTCTGACAAAAAAGTATTTTGTGAGGTTGAATAAGGAGCCGACACGTGGCGGATTTATGTATGAGATTTATAAAGATAAAAGACTATATATATATATATATATATATATATATATATATATATATATATATATATATATATATATATATATATATATATATATATATAGATACAATTATAAAACTCTACGCAAAAAACAAAGATAACTGTCAATTTTAATTCTCATTGTCACAATGCACTTATTTCCATCTTCGTGTGTGGACCATTAAATATTAATAGTTTTTTCCATCTTAAATATTAATGCTAATTTCTTTTTATTATATGTTCCTTGAGAAAAATTATATTGATGATGACACATATAAAACCCATTTTAGTCATATAACTTTCATTAAATTATATATAACACAAAAAAATTTATAATTTTAAAACACAAAGTTTGAAAAAGTTAATTGTACACACTTATAATTAGACGAAAAGGTATTTTATGTTTAATTTAACTATGAACATTTATTACAATATGGGGATAACTGATAACATTACTAGTACACTATAATCATTTTAAATAAATGCATACTAAAAGACTACTAAAAGAATTGTTACATGAATGGACATAGACATTTTTTTATCCTCACACACCTGTTTTAACCTTTTACTCTTCTAATAATACTCAATTGGTGTGTGAGGATCAAAAAAGTGTGTGTAAAAATCATCCACCGTCTTAAAAACCATAAAAACTTGATGGTTTTATTATTTTATTAATCAGGTGATACGATGTGAACGCGTGATCCATAAAGTCTTTAGATGCTTTAAAGCTAAGCCGCAACCCTATTATTTTATGGACCACACATTCAAGATTAACAATTTTTGTATCACATCAACTATCAACTAATTTTATAAAACTTGTTATCATTTTGTTTGTAGTAATTTCTTGTCAAAATAGATTAGATTATATTAAACAAGCTACATAACTTTTTTAGACGCAGATTATAAAATTTTGCAGATACCCACAAGTTAAAATAACGAATACTAAAATTCATTGGTAGCTTCACAAATGAATAATAAACCCACAAGTTAATGTATTACGTTAAAACTGACAACGTAAAAAGCTAGAGATATAAGTGGAAGGAAAAAGACAAAAAAACATTACCCAACTTAACGGACAAAAATAACGATGGTTATTGTTAAAGGCTAAAATATAAGAGAAAATTGCGCGGATAGTCCATGTAGTTTGCAGCACCCAGCGTGTATAGACAAAGTTGGTGATTTGAGCGTGGATAGTCCTTGTGAGTTGTGACTTAAGAGTGGAGCAACGATAGCCCACTTCACTAACACTGTTAACCTTTTTCATTAAAACTGAATCATGTGACAAGCATGTGAGGGTAAATTCGTCATTTGCACGTATTTTCTCTTATTTATATTTATATTTAATGAACAAATATAAATATACATATAAATTAAATATAAATAAATTAAATATTTATATTTAAACCCAATTAAATTCCATTTCTTCTTCTAATTCTAAATCTAAATTTTTCTTATCTTTCTACATAATCTGCGGATCTTATCTTTCTACCTAAATCTTTCTTATCTTTCTTCAAAATCTAAATCTTTTAAACATAATTAAATACCTTAATGTACTTGCAGATCTTATCTTTCTACCTAATCATAAAAGATTCAACAATTTACAACTTCAGATTCAACAGATGGGAGAAATCTATTAATGCGGAGATGTTATAAATCATGTCGTTGATCCGTTTGCAAAATCTCATATCTTAATTCGAAGATTTGAGATCAAATTCGAAGAGTCAAAGTTCGAACTAACAAAGTCAACCGATTTGAGTTTGCTCAAATTCATAGTATAGATGTCTTTTCTGGATGAGATTATGATTCGCGAAGGTTAGGATGTTGATTTTCAACAGATTTTATGAAAAAATTGATCGATAAAACACTCTGAATCTCAACATCAATTTTCATCTTCATCTTCATAGTCACGCAACTGTTCATCACGAATTCTGGAATTTGTTGATGTTTTTGGCAGTGAATCCTTCGCAAAAAGTGTTAATCGCTGCTATAGGAGTGTTGTATAATCGATTTTGAGAGTTGTTTCTTAGAAGAGATTTGATTCATGTAAGCAAGAAGTGAATGTTCAGAATACTTGTGTAACAACCCCAATCCGTTTAACAAAAAACGAAGCACATTTTTATTTTATTTATAAGTTAGGTCCCATTAATACTTAACATTTCCAACTCTTTTAATCAAAAACATAATATCATAGCGACACGTTTAACAATTTATAGCAACCCTTGGTACACAAATAAAACATTACAAAAGCATTTGTAATATTGAACCAAACACATAAAGTACGGGTAAATACTCAATAACTCAACCCGATACCAAGAGCATAATCCCTGGGACTACCAAATCCCCAATCCGCGTCCAAATCTCCGAAAGCTACTCCATCGAGCCCAAGCGCTCATCCTTACAATCACGATACTTGTAAAAAGGTAAACAACGAGAGGGGTAAGCTAACGCTTAGTAAGTGCAATAAGTATACACATGCATATATAATATACCTACTTGCAACCACCTACTCACATACCGCAAACATGCTAGCAATATAATATTAGCATACGAACTCCAAGTATAAAGCTAATAACCTCCATTACCGCAACTAGGATAAACAATAGCATATACTCCCAAAATATAATATGGTACACTACAATACATACACAAACTATATGGTTAACCATACACACGTCATGGTGCTACCGGCTCCGTGGTTCACACCATACGTAATGCTATGACGCTACCGGCTACGTGGTTCATGTGACGCCCCGTACAAAATTAATCTGTACGGATCATCAACAACAGGATCATTACAAGGTCAAACACTATATGCTGTTTTAAAATAAGTTTGCATTCATAAGAAAGAGTGACGTCATAACCAACACCAAGAGTTTTACAAAAGATAGTACGCTTCTACGAATAGAAGCAATTAACATAAGTACGAGACCCGAAGGTCATTACAAATTCATTGTTTCAAAAATAACATAGTTGTGAATGCAAGGTAAACGTTTCATGCAGAGACATCTCTAACAAAAGTAGCGGGAGTCTACACAGCCAGACTACTACAGCGGAAGCATCAAACCTCTAAGCACCTGAGAAAACATGCTTAAAAATGTCAACACGAATGTTGGTGAGCTATAGTTTAAGTATAACAGTAATGTAAGGTAGGCCACGAGATTTCAGTGTTTCAAAACAGTATGAAAAGTATATGTTCAACCGTGGGCACTTAGTAAGTAACTTAACGTAATATCACCCCTTAAAAGTACACTTTGGAGAGTGCGTAAGTTTACGAAGTATTAAACACCCGTTAAATGCTAGCGCTACTAGCCCGAGTGGGGATGTCAAACCCTATGGATCCATATCTAAGATTCGCGTTCACCGGTTCAAAGACCAATGACTAAACGTTACCGAGCTAAGGGGAAAGTTTATGCCGTTGTATAACCCACACATATATAAAGTTTAAGTACTAGTGCCTAATATGTAAAACGTAAAAAGCGCATGTATTCTCAGTTCCCAAAATAGTTAAAGTAAAAAGGGATGCTATAACTCACAGTGAAAAGTAGTAAAGTCGGTACGAGATAAGTAAGCAAGTAGTTGGTCCGAAAGGTCCTCAACCTAATTCAAAAGTTTACTAAGTCAGTAAATCGTTCCCAAAGGTTTAAAAGTATGTAAATTAGGTCTTAAGTATCATCATCATCATCAATATAAGTAAAAAGTAAAGTAAGTTTTCAATCAAGAATAGAGATGGAAACAAAGGCTGACTTCGTTCAGCTGGTACGACCTCTATACAAATCGAAAAGACGTGTAGTTAGTGGCTATGGCTCCGTATGTGAGTCCTCCAACCACTGACCAATTTTAAGAACCAAACTTGTCTTTGTTTGACCGTGGCGACGGTTTAAGTGCGAGTAGGTCAGAAATTTCAGCACTACGTTACAAAGGTGTAGTGACTTTCGGAAGGCTATAAATCCGAAACCGTAAATCGGATTAAGACGAGTCCTAAACAAAAAGTCATCTACTCGAACCGAAAAATCTGGAAATAAACTTTTCCAGTAGCCCAGGTGAATGATCAGACCTAAAAATAGTAAACAAAGCGCTCCAGTGGTTCTTGGTGCTTGATGTTCATCACGGTTCTCATCCTTCATGCTTGTAGCTTCAAGTGTACAACTCGTTGATGTGTTTGCATCATATTTACCAAGTTTTGACCATCATAACACTAGTGTATGTCTAAGATAAATAACACAACTCATTTAAGGGTTGTAAGTAGGTTGATGAACCAAAGTTACATCAAGATCTTAGATCCGACACATACATGAGTTCTAATAGTAATATTAAGCTATAAACTTGAAAGTAAACTAAATAAACAAGATCTTAAGTTGTAGAACTTAGATCTTAGTTAGATCTTGAAGATCCTAGACTAAAAAGTCTAGATCTAGTGTTCTTAAGTCAAACCCTAAGTTATAGTACTTGGATCTTCACTTTAATGAAACCATAAGTTATGAAACTTAGATTTTTATCTTGTAGAATGTATGTAAGCTTATAAGCTTTTGTTTTAGACAAAATTGGAAGACCATAAGCTATAGAAACTTAGATTTAACATAAGTGTATGAAGTTATAACTAGAAAGTTAAACTTCCATGTTCTTGAACTTACAAACTTTAAACTTTAGTTCCAAGAAAAATGAGATCAAGTTTAACTAGTAATACTTGACCAAAATAACAACATCTCAAATTTAAAATACATACAAAAGGAAGAAATAAATTAAAGCTACAAGTAACAAGTTCATGTTTGTTTCATACTTAAGAAGATTCAAGTCAAAGCTTGGATCTTTAAGAAAATAAACCTTAAGTTTACAAAACATGAACACAAGTAAGATCTTAAAGCTTATGAACTTTAGATCTTTATAATACTTCAAGTGTAGAACCATAAGCTAACAAGCTTAGATTCTTGTTCTTAACTTCTGATATGGCCGAAACGGACGATTTTTATTCGGGCGGTGTCGTCAGGCCGCGGCTCGCCAGGATCAGCCACTCGTGGGAGGAAGGTACTGTTTTAAATTTATATTTAGCGGGGCCTAAACCGTACTACTCCTTATAAGTAAGGGAAGTTTGACCTAGAGTCGTATTTTTGAGATATCAGGAGAATCGAACCTATATTTAAGCCTAAGATAGTTAGGGAGTAGTGAATATTTATTTTTGGATTTTCTAATTAATAAGACAGATAAAGTAAATGAGATAAAATTCGTAATTCAGATAAGTTTAAAGTGAGTGCATGCTATTCTGCCGGGATTATAGAATGCTGGCTCATGAATACGCAGAGGCCTTGTATTCATTACACTGGTCCTAAACGCCCCTGTCATAAGACATGTCACTGGGTACTGCGTTAGGCTTGAAGATTCTGAATAGACAACAACGTCCCTTACCCCCGACGCCCGTGCAGTCTGACTACAGGCATACACATTCAGACGGCTCATCCAATTGAGCGACTTGGTTGGGTGACGTATAAACATTCCAAAATGGTCTAAACTTTCTTAAGCATAATAGATTACATGGTTTACCATATCCGAGAGACGTGATGCGTTTCAATGCTTTCGTTAATGATTGGTAAAAGATAGTTAGGCCCTTAAAAAGAGTTCAACCATAAAGAACTCCATTGCCAAGTCAAGCTGACTTCCATGAACACGTTCGGTTATCCTAACGGTCCAATCCTTTATGTGTCTAAACAAACAGTTCCTTAATTAACTAAGAATCCCTCAAGCGGGGTGCAATGCTTGAGACCGCGTTATGGTGCAGTGTACTGGTCAACACTAACCGGATTCCATGGTCTTACTTAGCAGAGGTACAACTTACAACAATTGCTGTGCTTCAGCGTGCACGTACGAAGTTTATATGCTTGGTGACTACACTAGCATGGTCTAGGAACGACAATGTACTAAGGGTCTAGTTAGTTATCTCACTACGAAAGATTCCTCTGTCAGAATCCAAAGCTCGATAGACTTACTACAACTGGTGTGCCTCGGTCGATCTTAAGTTGTATCCGATAGACTTCTCTTACCAAGGGGTGACACAGATAGTGTACTCTGAATCGGGGTTCGCGACTTCCCAATAACAGAGCCTGTAACTACGTTCTATTAGTTGGAAAAGCGATTGAGTTTAAAGCATAATCAGAAAGCATTTCAACAGCATACACAGACCATAATATTATTTCGGTATTATAACTGCTTACATCATAGCAAACATTATATAAGATAAATGATACAAGTACTAGTAGATTAAACGAGTTCCGAATACAAAAGTGACAACTTCAAGACTCCAGACCGCTCCTAATACAATCTTCAATGTTCTTCTCCAGGTACTAGGTTTCCCGCACGGAGTCGAAGGCCTTGAGAGTATGACTAATATTGTACAAGAGAGAGAAAGAAGTGAATTGAAGTGTGTGTTAGAATGAATGACAAAGCCATTTTAAATAGACTACGAATTTGCCAAAATATGGCTGGCTGGCCATATGGCAGGCCATATGGCAGGCCGTTTTTGATGCTGGTCAGCCTTGATTCACTGGATCGTAACTTGATTTCTTGTCTTTCACCGTTTTCGCTCTAGAATCTTCGTTTTAGCTCCGATTCTCTTGATTCTTTTTGCACCGCCTTCGTAATTACTTGTTCTTCAATTCTAACTGATGAAGTGGGTATTTTTCCGATAAAGTTCAAATCTTTGTTGTTTTTGGGCCTTAATACTGGGGTGAAAACGTGACTTTTTAGCCGATATCAAATATCCCACACTTAAACTTTGCTTGTCCTCAAGCAAACTCTCATTCTTAAGAATCTTTTTGGTGTTTCTTTTCTAATAGCCTAAGCGGTTTGCTTTTATTATAAGAGCAAAAGATAAGATGAGTCATCTATGTTAGGATTGAAATTATCTCTGCAAGCATGCGAGGAGGTTACATAACATAGGCTAGCTTTCACGGGTTACTCAAATCACTCAAGTGTTTAGGGTTCCCTATAGATCTAAGAAATGAATACACTCATAGCCAGTCATGCTGCACCCATCATCATAGGCTTAATAAAGACTCAAATCCTTGCTGCTAATGCGAGAACGGTAGTAATCTCAGCTTTATAGGTCATTTGTCAATGATGGGAAAGGAATTTTTGGAGTGGTAGTGAAGTTGTTTTTGAAGGGTGAGATGAAAGGGGTAATGTGGTCTTTATACAGACTTTTATTTGGATAGATAGGAGTGCTGAAGTGTTTTGAGAAGCACTTTTGAACTTTTCTTCAATTGATAATCATCTTCGGTCGAGTTCTCTTTGGCGTTTCTCTTTATATAGTTCTGCTCCTTTTCTCAGAACTAATATATATATATATACATATATATATATATATATATATATATATATATATATATATATATATATATATATATATATATATATATATATATATATATATATATATATATATATATATATATATATATATTGGATAAAACATCTCGAGAAACTTTTTGCCGGTAAACTTTTTTAAGAGGTTTATAACATCGGGTTTTCGGAAGGAATCTCATTTTCAGAATTTTTTGAGGAATAGTAAAGGTGATGTGAATGTGGTGGTGGGGTAGAAGTAGTGGAGGTGCGAAAGATTTATGTTTGACAAATGGCTAGCTATTTTGATTACAACCGAATCACGTTTCGCTGCTTGGAGATGTAGATCTAAAGCAAGTTCTGATTCTGAGCACAGACATCGGCACTCTCAACGGAAAATAGTGAAGCATTAAAGATGAATGCTGGTCTTATTTGGGGTGCCTCACCATAATCAATTTAGGTCGATAATGCCTTAGTCATGCAATGCTCTATTAGAGATTTCAATCTAACAAGATTTCCACCTTACTTAAGCCTTATTTTTATTGACAAACGTTTCAGGTTTTCAAAAATACTTTTTCGAAAAGGGTTTTTTTTGAAAATTTTTTGAAATTTGGCTTAAGGACTTGGAATCTTCGTAATGGGTTATTATAATACAGCATAAAAAGATTATACCAACATCCCACACTTAGACGAACATTGTCCTCAATGTTCCTAGTGTATCCCACACTTAGGAGTTTTAGTTGAAGATTTGGGATTATTTGTCTAGTGTTTTAATTGGGTGTTATCCCACACTTAATGATAAGCTAGGATGTGGCATAGTTTGAATCTTGAGTTAGTAGCGAAAAGAAAGAAATACCCCTAGCAGATGCGGCTGGTTTCCAATCCTTGTGTCTTTATCGGCTCATTTGTCATTCTTTATTCTTCTACTCTACTTTATTGCACGGGTTACCTCCCGAGAAGCGCATTTGTTTAAGATCGTTGGCTCGACTGTTGTGCTTCAAAAAGCAAACATTCCTCGCTGATGGTTGTGATCTTGGTCTTTTTGAGGGAATGTGAGTCTTGGTGGATAAATCTTGAGAAAGTGTCGGACCAATAGTGGTAACAGATCAGGTACTTCTCTTGAAGATCTTTTGAAAGATAAGTAGTGCGCAGTTTCGGCTCTTAATAAGTCTTGAAGTCCGATGAGGAAATGATCCACGGCTCTGCTGGTTGACCCATGAATGTCAATCATAGAAGCAGTGCTGGTGTTGATGATTTCTCTGATGGGATGCTCATTTCGGAGGTCTTCAAACAATGTCAGAAACTGTATCTTTAGAATTTCAAAGTCTTCATAACGGTGATCTCCACAGTAAGAGTCAGTAGCTTTGCACAGATTTGTTAAGAGACGAAGCTGGAAAGAAGTGAAGAGCAACCCTGACCCGAGTATTAGGTTCACCGTCTTTGAGTATATCTCCCTACATCCAGCTTTAAATGTGAAACTAGGATCCGTGGATTCTTGGAAGATACGTGTTATCTGCTTAGTAACGTAGGTGGCAATGTTGACTCGGTCTAGTTCAAGATGAGAGAATGGTTTGTTTCTCCTTGCTTCTTCCATAACAACGTCTCGTAGCTCTTTGATAATCAGATCGGCGTGGTGATCAATGGTTACGTAAATTACTAGCCTCTCTGGTGTGCTTTCAAAATTATCTCTTTCCAAGAGAGCGAAAAAGCTGTGAATATCCTCGATCATTTGCAAGTCAGAGTGATAAGTCGGGAGTCCGGTGGAAAGATCCATATGCTTCCGGATGAGAGTCAGTAGTGCTCGTTGGTTTCGTGAGAACGAAAGTGCAGATCCAGCTAAGGCATTATAAACCTTAGAGTAAATGATCTTCTGATCTCGACAGAATCTTGTCTTGAGAATAGTGCGAACCACTGAATTGTGCTCTCGTTGCCTTTCTTCGTGATAGATATGATCGTGAAGAGAATTGATAAAGTCTTGAATGCGTTCTTCTAGGATTTCAACATCATTGTCTTCTCTTCGGAGATAGAGGTGGTGTTCTTCTCGGATAGCCATAATTCGTTCTGTTAAGCGTAGCGAAAAATCAATGGTTAATTTTTGAATGGCTTCGAGAATGTCTTCAAATTCATCAGTATCGTTGATGAAGGTTATCATGTCTGCGTGTGTGGATATAACCGGAATTCGATCTGAAGAAGAGTCCGGCTCCCCTTGATCTGGTTCGGTTGGAGATTGTGAGTTATTCAGAATGTCTTCATGTTGCTCTTCCTCGTCATCATCGGTATCTTATTCCTCTGACGATGCGTCTGATGAACGGGTTTCTTCAGTATTCTGATTCTCCACTTTGATACTTGCATGATCAATTTCTATGTCCTTAACCTCAGCCTTATCGGTCTTCTTCTTGAAGCGAATGATTAAACTGTGATCTGCCGTCTCAAGCCTCATTATTTCTTCATGACGCTCAATACTTGGAGCGGGTATTGTTGCAGTTTCTTTTACATCTTCTATTTCCTCTTCCTCTTCAGATTCCTCCTCTTCCTCTATTTCTTCGCTGGGATCCTCTTCTTCCATTTCTGGGTCGTCTACAGATTGTGATTCGACACCCATCTTGAAATCATCGGCTGGTGGTGAAAACTCATCATCGGAAGTGATCCGTCTGGTGAAAATAGCAAACATCTCTGCCTGTCCAGAAAGATTGGTTGGTCGGTCAATTTTGAAGGTAACGCTCTCCCCATGTGATCGTAAGATCAAGGTTTGATTGTACACATCAATGACAGTCCTAGCCGTATTTATGAAAGGTCTTCCTAACACTATTGGTGTGTGTAGGTCCTCCTTAATATCCATCACTACGAAATCCATAGGATACAAGAATTTGTCAACTTTCACCAAGACGTTCTCAACTATGCCCTTAGGATATCGAATTGTGTGATCGGCAAGTTGTATTGTCATTTTGGTTGGTGACAAATCTCCTAACTCTAATCTCTTGTAGAGAGAGTAGGGGATTAGGTTGATACTTGCTCCTAAATCTGCTAGCGCATGAATGGTTCCAGATTGGTAGATTGAACACGGAAAAATGAATCGGCCCGTATCTCCTAGCTTTAGTGGTAAAGAGTTTCTGAGTAATGCAGAGCATTCTTCAGTCGGTGGAATTTTGTTAGAGTCTGGTATCCTCTCCTTTGTAGAGAGAAACCTTCGGATGTATCTCTTCTGGTTGGGAACTTTGGACATGGTGTCCAGGAATCTTCCATCAAGTTTGAAGGAATCAAGCTTAGATGGTTCTTCTTGTAGTCTTCCAGGATAAGGTATGCGAACTGGAGTTTCAGGGGTCAGCTTCTAAGTATATGTCGATTTGTTCTTTAGCCTAGTTTAACTTCTCCGTGGTTCTTCATCTGGGATTACAGAATCCATTTGCTTTGCTTCTTCTATGTGGGGATTTTGGATAGTATTACTTGGCAATCTTCCCTGCAGTCGGGTTTCAAGGCGTTGTGATAACTGTCCGAGCTGCGTTTCCAAACTTTTGAGCAGAGCTAATTGATTTCTCATTAGTATCTCCGTCTGATCTTGTCTAATTGCAGTTCTCTGATTTAACTGTTGTTGCCCTTGAATGAACTGAGTTAACTGATCATCAGCTCCGAGAGTGGGGTTAGTTGCTTTTGTAATCTGGGTGGTAGGGGAATTTTCCTCAACTGGGGGACCAGTGAGTGGAAGTGGTTGATCGTAGGTCAATTGAGATCGTTGGGCTGGATAAGGTGGATAGGGATAGCGAAAAGGTTGATTACTTCGCTGAAATTGATTAACCCTAGGTGGTTGATTGAATCCGGGATTTGGTAGACGAGCTGGGTATTGGACGTAACAGACTGAACCGTCAGGGTTTTCGTACTCAACTAGATATTCTTCAGTAGGTTGCGGGTTGGTACAATTAACACAAGCCTGAGCTTGGTTAACCTGCTGCGGCTGCGTCTTCAGTTCTCCAAGTTGTTTAGCAAGAGATTCCATCTTATCCGTGAGGGATTTGATGGCCTCTGTTTGATTGTTAAGTGCAGAGAGTGGGGTAGATGATGAAGTTGTTTCACCACTGTTCCAGTCATGACGATGAATTGTCATGTTCTCGAGCAATTCCCATGCTTCGTCTGCAGTTTGGTTCATCAGATTCCCTTGAGCTGCTGCATCAATCGTCGTCCTATGATGACCATTGTAGAAGGTATAGATTTGGGCTGACCGTTCTAGCTGGTGATTAGGGCATTTCTTCAGCAGGGCTTTGAATCGCTCCCATGCAGTGTAAAGAGATTCATCATAACTTTGTTTGAAGTTAATGATGTCATTTTTCAGTTTGGTTTGTTTAGAAGGAGGGAAATATTTGGTTAGGAATTTAGTAGCCATCTCCGTCCATGACGTGATGGAATCTTTTTCCAGTCCTTCGAACCAAGTTTGATCATGATGAGTGAGAGAATAGGGGAACAAGTATAGCCGGACTATATCTTGTCCTATCTCTAGCTGTTTGTAGGAGTTCGAAAGAGATATGAATTTATCAAGGTGAGAATTATGATCGTCTTTTGGTAATCCATGAAACTGACAGCTATTCTGAATGAGCTGGATGATGTGATGTTTTAATTCGAACGAGTGTCCTTGAATCTCTGGAAATCTGATTGGTCCTCCTCGACCTTCAATCGAGGGTTTGGTGTTTTCTGCTAAAGTAACGCGTAACGCCATTTGATTTCTGATTCATACTTCCTTGCGTGCTTTAAAGATTATTGCGTCTGGATCAGGTACGAATAACAACGGCCCTGGTCTAGATCGGGTTTGAGTCATACACTAGGTATGCCTTTTTGTTTTTAATTTTTTGCAAATAAACTATATTATAATAAGCTAAACTAATCTAAAGTAATCTAATCTAGGGTAATCTAATTCTAAGGTAATCCAACTTAATCTAAGGTAATCTAAGGTAATCTAATTTAAGGTAATTTAACTAACTATCCTACGGTGGAATATGTTTTTGGTTCTGGCTACTGATTCCCTGGTATTTCAGTAACAGAGCTCCGCACGAACTATTCAACAAACCAAGTGGGCAGGCTGACTACGGAGAGGCAGGATCCTTTTGGTCCCAATATAATTGGCGACTGTTCAGAAAATCCAATAACCAAGTCCGTGTATAATTGTCTTTCTTAGACACCACTAAATGTTTGTGAACAAGTTTGATAGAGAGCAGTATTGCCTGATACCAGTTCCCCGGCAGCGGCGCCAAAAACTAGTATCCTCCCGTGATATGGCCGAAACGGACGGTTTTTATTCACGCGGTGTCGTCAGGCCGCGGCTCGCCAGGATCAGCCACTCGTGGGAGGAAGGTACAGTTTTTAATTTATATTTAGCGGGGCCTAAATCTTACTACTCCTTATAAGTAAAGGAAGTATGACCTAGAGTCGTATTTTTGAGATCAGTAGAATCGAACCTATATTTAAGCCTAAGATAGTTAGGGAGTAGTGAATATTTATTTTTGGATTTTCTAATTAATAAGGCAGATAAAGTAAATGCGATAAAATTCGTAATTCAGATAAGGTTAAAGTGAGTGCATGCTATGACTTCATCAGTTATTCTGCCGAGATTATGGAATGCTGGCTCATGAATATGCAGAGGCCTTGTATTCATTACACTGGTCCTAAATGCCCCTGTCATAAGACATGTCACTGGGTACTGCGTTAGGCTTGAAGATTCTGAATAGACAGCAGGCATACACGTTCAGTCTGACTACAGGCACCCGTGCAGTCTGACTACAGGCATACACGTTCAGACGGCTCATCCAATTGACCGACTCGGTTGGGTGACGTATTAACATTCCAAAATGGTCTAAAATTCTTAAGCATAATAGAATACATGGTTTACCATATCCGAGAGATATGATGCATTTCAATGCTTTCGTTAATGATTGGTAAAAGATAGTTAGGCCCTTAAAAAGAGTTCAACCATAAAGAACACCATGGCCAAGTCAAGCTGACTTCCATGAACACGTTCGGTTATCCTAACGGTCCAATCCTTTATGTGTCTAAACAAACAGTTCCTTAATTAACTAAGAATCCCTCAAGCGGGGTGCAATGCTTAAGACCGCGTTATGGTGCAGTGTACTGGTCAATACTAACCGGGTTCCATGGCCTTACTTAGCAGAGGTACAGCTTATAACAACCGCTGTGCTTCAGCGTGTGCGTACGAAGTTTATATGCTTGATGACTACACTAGCATGGTCTAGGACCGACAATGTACTAAGGGTCTAGTCAGATGTTTCACTATGAAAGAGTCCTCAGTCAGAATCCAATGCTCGATAGGCTTACTACAACCGGTGTGCCTCGGTCGATCTTACGTTGTATCCGATAGACTTCTCTTACCAAGGGGTGACACAGATAGTGTACTCTGAATCGGGGTTCGCGACTTCCCAATAACAGAGCCTATAACTACGTTCTATTAGTTGGAAAAGCGATTGAGTTTAAAGCATAATCGGAAAGCATTTCAACAGCATACACAGACCATAATATTATTTCGGCATTATAACTGCTTACATCATAGCAAACACTAAATATAACTACTCGCTAATCATGGAAACAATATCATAAAACATTATATAAGATAAAGGATAGAAGTACCAGTAGATTAAACGAGTTCCGAATACAAAAGTGACAACTTCAAGACTCCAGACCGCTCCTAATACAATCTTCAGCATTCTTTTCCGGGTACTAGGTTTCCCGCACAGAGTCGAAGGCCTTGAGAGTATGACTAATATTGTACAAGAGAGAGAAAGAAGTGAATTGAAGTGTGTGTTGGAATGAATGACAAAGCCCCTATAAATAGACTAGGAATTTGCCAAAATACGGCTGGCTGGCCATATGGCAGCCCGTTTGGTGGCCCGTATTTGGCAGGACATTTTCCTGGCAGCCCGTATGGCAGGCTGCTTGGTGAGCCATATTTGGCAGGCCGTATGGCAGGCCGTATGGAAGGCCGTTTTTGATGCTGGTCAGCCTTGATTCACTGGATCGTAACTTGATTTCTTGTCTTTCACCGTTTTCGCTCTAGAATCTTCGTTTTAGCTCCGATTCTCTTGATTCTTTTTGCACCACCTTCATAATTACTTGTTCTTCAATTCTAACCAACGAAGTGGGTATTTTGCCGATAAAATTCGAATCTTTGTTGTTTTTGGGCCTTAATACCGGGGTAAAAACGTGACTTTTTAGCCGATATCAACTTCTCACCAAACAAAGGATGGAAGAAGCAAGATTACATGAAGATACAAACTAAGAAGCTTGATCTTTGACAACAAACAACAAAAAACAAACAACAAACAAGAAGAATGATGATGCTTAGATTTCAGTTTCAAAGGAAGAAAAAGAAAGAAAAATAAAGTTGTTAGTTACAAATTTAGAGAGAAAAGTTAGAGTGAAAGTAGTGTAAGAATGAGGTGTGTGTGAAATGAAATAATACTAGCATATAAGTAACAAAAAAAAATGGAACCCCCTCACCCACACAACTTGGCCGACGGTTTAGGGTGTCCAAAAGGGGATGGTCAAGTTGATCTTTCAAGTGTTGGAAGGTGATGAATGCTAGTATGAGGTATAAAGTTAAATACATGGGAAGTTGGTCATGCATGCTTGCAACAACTTTGTCTCCTCATTTAACTAATTAATCCATGTTTAACCTTAAAGAATTATTAGCATAATGGTGGGCTTACTAGTAGTCCATTAAGTAATGTAGGGTGGGCTTCCAAGTCAAATAATATAAGCCCAAGTATAAGTAAGCAGCAAATTAGTAAAAAGCCTGAGTAATTAACTACTTACACTAGTTAATTAGAAATAATTAATAATAATTAATTATGAACGTAAATAATATTCGAAATATTATTCGAGAAAAGCACGTGTGATTAGTAGCTGATGCAGAAAAAAGAAGAACAGCTTCTTCTTCTATCCATTATGCCTCAGATCCAATCTGACTGCACTGACGAAAGAACAATGTCCGCCCTGATCACCCATGTGACAGATGGTGACTCCTTCATCGCATCCTTTGCTGAGGTAGAGTGCCTGAAAGAGAAAGAAGAGCTTACTAAGCTAAAATGCAGAATACAGAGCCAAACATCCGGTTTGTTGAAAAGACGAATCGGGACATGGAAAGTCAGATACGGTAACAAGTAAAATGTATAACAATACATTTATTAACACGAAAGTATTAATAATAAATATTAATAATATAGTTGGAAAATCCAGGGTCGTTACATTACCCACCTGTTAAATAAAATTTCGTCCCGAAATTTTAAGCTGAGGTAGATGGAGGAGTTGGGAAAAGGTGAGGATACTTCTGCAACATTTGATCCTCTCGTTCCCAGGTAAACTCGGGTCCTTGTTTGGCATTCCATCTTACTCGGACGATCAGAATCTTGTTGTGTTTCAAAGTTTTGACCTCACGGTCCATAATTTCGACAGGTTCTTCCACGAAGTGGAGTTTGTCATCAATCGTAAGTTCTTCCAGTGGTATGACAAGTTCCGGTTCAGCAAGACACTTCTTCAAATTCGATACGTGGAATGTAGGATGAACGAAGCTCAATTGAGTCGGAAGATCCAGACGGTAAGCAGCGGGTTCAACACGCTCTAAGATTTCGAAAGGACCAATGTATCGCTGGTTAAGCTTCCCATGTTTTCCAAAACGGATCACCCCTTTCCAAGGTGAGACCTTCAACATTACACGATCACCCACGTTGAATTCTAAGTCTTTACGTTTAAGGTCGGCATAACTCTTTTGGCGATCACGGGCCGTCTTGAGTCTCGCTTGAATTTGGACAATCTTCTCAGTTGTTTCATGGACTAACTCGGGTCCGGTGATTTTCTTTTCCCCTACTTCGGCCCAACAAATAGGAGAGCGACATTTGCGGCCATACAACACTTCGAAAGGTGCGGCATTAATACTTGAATGATAACTGTTGTTGTAAGAGAATTTGGCTAGTGGCAAATGCCTTTTCCAAGCCTTTCCGAAATCAATAACACAAGCACGCAACATGTCCTCCAAAGTTTGAATCGTTCGCTTGCTTTGTCCATTGGTTTGCGGGTGATACGCCGTGCTCATGTCGAGACGATTCCCCAAGGCTTCTTGCAAAGAACGCCAAAATCTGGAAACAAAACGGGCATCTCGGTCTGAAATAATTGATAAGGGCACACCATGATGAGATACAATTTCCTTTATGTATAGTTGCGCGAGTCTTTCTATCGTATCTGTTTCCTTCATGGCTAAGAAGTGTACAGATTTGGTAAGATGGTCAACGATAACCCAGATGGTATCGTATCTGCCCACCGTCTTTGGTAGTTTCGTAATGAAGTCCATTGTTATCCTTTCCCACTTTTATTGCGGGATTTCTGGTTGCTGAAGTAACCCAGAGGGCCTCTGATGTTCGGCCTTAACCTTCGAGCAAGTCAAACACTTCCCAACATAAGTTGCAACATCCTTCTTAAGATTAGGCCACCAAATACTGTTCCTTGAGATCGTGGTACATTTTACCGGCTCCTGGATGAATCGAATATCTTGACTTGTGGGCTTCGTCTAGAATGAGGCTTCGCAAATCCCCATAACTAGGCACCCAAATTCTTCCGGCGAAGTATCGGAGTCCAGTCTCCTTAACCTCGAATCGAGAGATGAGAATGTTCAAGTGTTCATGAGAAATATTCTCCTCTTTGGGAGCCTCATCTTGGGCTACTCGGATTTGGCTATTAAAATTTGAATGGATGGTGATGTTCAGGGCCCAGACACGAAGAGGTGACATCCTCTCCTTTCGGCTCAAAACGTCGGCTACAACATTGGCCTTGCCAGGATGGTAACGAAGTTCACAATCATAGTCGTTCAGCGTCTCGATCCATCGTCGCTGTCTCATGTTTAGTTGTTTGTGATCGAATATGTGTTGGAGGCTTTTGTGGTCGGTGAAGATAGTACTTTTAGTTCCATAAATATAGTGTCTCCATAATTTAAGCGTAAAGACAACGGCTCCAAGTTCGAAATCATGAGTAGTGTAGTTTCGCTCGTGAATCTTCAGTTGACGAGAAGCATAAGCAATGACCTTCGTTCTTTGCATCAATACGCAACCAAAACCATTTTTCGAGGAAACGCAAATATACGACGAAATCGTCACTGCCTTCAGGAAGTGATAAGATAGGTGCGGTGGTTAATTTCTGCTTCAAGGTTTGAAATGCTGATTCTTGTTCGGTTTCTCAAACAAACTTCTTCCCTTTGTGAGTCAGCGCGGTCAAAGGACGTGCAATCAGAGAGAAACCTTCAATAAATCTTCAGTAGTAACCGGCGAGACCTAAAAATTGGCGGATATGAGTCGGATTAGTGGGGGTTTCCCACTTGCTGACAGCTTCGATCTTTATGGGATCAACTTTGATACCTTGATCGCTCACAATATGACCCAGGAATTGGACTTCCTTCAACCAAAACTCACACTTGGAGAATTTGGCATAAAGTTGCTCTTGTCTCAAGAGTTCAAGCACTAGTCGAAGATGTTTCTCATGTTCTTCTTCGCTTTTGGAGTAGATGAGGATATCATCTATGAAGACGATAACGAACTTATTCGGGTAAGGCTTGCATACACGATTCATGAGATCCATAAACACGTCATGTGCGTTGGTTAAATCGAATGGCATCATGAGAAAATCATAGTGACCATAACGGGTTCTGAACGCAGTTTTCATCACATTACACTCCTTTATCCTCAACTGGTGATAACCGAATCGCAAATCGATCTTAGAGTAAACGCTTGATCCTTGCAGCTGATCGAAAAGATCGTCAATTCGGGGAAGGGGATACCGATTCTTGATCGTCAATTTGTTGAGTTCGCGGTAATCGATACACATGCGGAAAGATCCGTCCTTCTTCTTCACAAATAAAACATGTGCGGCCCAAGGCGAAGAACTTGGTTGGATAAATCCACGGTCTAGAAGTTCTTGTAGTTGGCTCTGCAACTCTTGCATTTCGGAAGGTGCAAGTCGATAAGGTGCGCGACCTACAGGTGCAGCTCCTGGCACTAAATCGATCTGAAACTCCACTGCTCTCGATGGCGGTAATCCAGGTAATTCTTCCAGAAAGACCTCGGGAAATACGTTCACAATTGGTACATCATCCACGCTCTTCACCTCGATTTCTAATGTTTTCACATGTGCTAAAACACCAAGACGTCCTTTCTTCATGATCTTTTGTGCTTTCATGTAACTAATGAGGTTCAGCTTCGAGTTATATCTCTCTCCATAAATAATTAGTGGCTCACCATCTCCGTGTGGTATACGAATAGCTTTATCTCCATAGATAATGTCGGCCCTTACCTTGGTCAACCAGTCCATACCGACAATCACATCAAAACTTCCCAATTTGATGGGTATCAAGTCAATCTTAAAATCCACACCAGCTATGTTGATAATACCTCCTCGGCTAATTTGGTCAACTTTCTCAAGTTTTCCATTGGCTACCTCAACAAGCATACTATCCTTTAAAGGAACTAACGACCAATTTATCTTAGAGCAAAAGTGTCTACATACATAACTCCTATCGGCACCAGTATCAAATAGGACAGAAGCTAATAGATTGTTGATAGTGAATATACCTGTAACCAAGTCGGGGTTCTCACGGGCATCCCTTGCGTTTACGTTAAAAGCTCTTCCACGTGCTGGCCCACCGTCCTTTCTCTTGTTGGGACATTCATTCCTGAAGTGGCCCTGTTGTCCACACTCATAGCACTTCCTTGGTCCAGTAGGGTTTGTCTTCATAGTTGGGGTGGTGATCTTGCAGTATTTGCCAATATTCCCAGTCCTTTTACACTTTTCGCAGACCACGTTGCAGTACCCGGTATGATGCTTGTAGCATCTCTTGCACTGCGGGAGACTACCCTTATAGTTAGGGTTTGAGCTAGGGTTCAGGTTAGAGTTGTTTCCCTTGAAACTTTCATGCCTCTTAGCTGGGTTTTGATCAAAGACCCTTCCCTTGTTGCTGTCCCACTTACGTTTCTCATTACTAGCTCCAGATTCGAATTTCCCCTTTTCTGGTTCTTTGCTGGTAATTTGGTTCATTAGGGTGTGCGCCATGCGCATAGCTTCCTGGACATCAGCTGGTTTTGAAGAGGTGACATTTCCCTGAATGGACTTGGGAAGTCCCCACAAATACCGTTCCATTCGCTTAAATTTTGGGGTAACCATCGTGGGCACATCAGAGCTAATTCTAAGTACCTTCGGTTATAACCATCGAGATCGGTTCCCACAACCTTCAACTCCCAAAACTCAGCTTCCATTTTCTGAATCACTGTTCTAGGGCAGTACTCCTCGATCATAGCCCCCTTAAATTCCTCCCACGGTGTAGCATAAGCCTCGTCAATACCCTTAGCCTGAGCAACTGTGTTCCACCAGGTTAAAGCGACGTCCGACAGTGTACAGGAGGCATACTTAGTCTTATTCATTTCTGAGCAGTTGCTCACACGGAACACAGCTTCCAATTTCTCAAACCACCACGTCAGTCCAACCGGCCCCTCAGTACCACTGAAATTGTAGGGCTTGCAGCTTTGAAATTCCTTATAGGTACACCCGTTATGATTGTTCTAGTTAACAGGTGGAGCTTGGGGGTTGGCATTCGCAATTGTTACAGCTACTCGTTCAGTTATTATCTCCTCAATCTGTGCTACTGTGGGCGTTGATCTTCCGTTTGCCATTGATCTTCGAAACAGAAATTTCGACTTTAGTCAAAATCCAGCAATAAATAATAATACGGTATATGGTAACTAACATGGAATCAACACAATACATGCTAATTAAGTAATGCAACTAGATACAGATACCACAAAATCATCATATAATAACGTAAATAGAACACTGTACAGAAATTAAACAACACAAAGTTCCATTCATTAATAAGAAAGTGACATACATCCGCATAAGGTTCGTACAGTACATGAGTAAAACATGAAACTACAAACGGGATTACATAATGAAATCTAATACAATAGCCATATGGTGACGGTGGGCAAAGGATATCCATCATGTGGGATACCTGGTCCTCGAGCTCAGTTACCCAAGCACGGAGGATATGCACTTCCCTCGTCAGTTCCTCGATGACGGGAGATGCTGGTGGGACAGGCGGTGCAGATGGTACAGGTGGAGCTGGTGGTGCAGATGATGCTGGTGGAGCTTGTGGTGCAGACGGTCCAGCACCAGAAGTAGACAGTGCGTAACGGGAAGCCTTACGCACGAATGGATCGGCAGGGTAAGGCACAACCCGCTTACGGGCTGTAACCCTAACCAACTGTCCGCGTGTGTCCACGAACGGTCTACCTCCGTTAACCCATGGAATAACAGTACCATCGAAACGATACCACTTCTTCGGCGGGATAGAGGGCGGCTGCACGGGCGTCTCCTCAGGGTCCTCGTCGGAATCCTCCTCGCTGAAGTCATCGGATTACGAGTCTTCTGAATCATCTGAGGTTGGATCTGCTCGACCGGTGGTCATCAGTCAATATCTGCTAGGCGAGATCGGCACGACACGTCCATCAGCAAGGCGTCTGACCCAATGTCCTCGCTCATTACGGAAAGGACCGTCCCCATTTTCCCCAGGAATCACAACACCACCGGAATGGTGTTGTGGCTCCGGGAGTCCTGGGCTAGGTGGAGCTCGAATCTCCTCTTGCTCCTCGTCTCCGTCAGAGATGATCATCAGGTCAGGTGCGTGGCTACTGTCCCCAGAGGATGAATCGACAGAGTCACTGGAGGGTAGCGATGACGGGATCTGTGAGTCGGCGGCAATAGCAGGCGAGGTGGCAGATGAATCTGAGTCGCTATCCAAGTCAATGATGATGGGCGGGATATCCGACATCTGAACAAGGAAAAATAACTTTTTCCATGTCAGTAAGTCATATAGCAAGCACGTATTAGGCAAAGTAACTATGACAGTCTAGATCATCTATAGCAGCAAATAGCATGGCAATAATAACAAGTATCATGCAATCGAAAGCAGATAGTATCATGCAGTAGTGAAAACATGTAGCAGTATACGACATATAGCAGTAAAAGTAAGCAGCAGCATGCAGCAAATTCCGCAAAAATAAGTAAACTAGCAAGTTGTAGATTAGTCCTATTAGTGAATCCTACTCGGTCCGGTCATGACTCACTAATGCAACCTAATTCCCTACAACCAATGCTCTGATACCAAATGTGATACCCCATACAAAATTAATGTGTACGGATCATCAACAACAGGATCATTACAAGGTCAAACACTATATGCTGTTTTAAAATAAGTTTGCATTCATAAGAAAGAGTGACGTCATAACCAACACCAAGAGTTTTACAAACGATAGTAGGCTTCTACGAATAGAAGCAATTAACATAAGTACGAGACCCGAAGGTCATTACAAATTCATTGTTTCAAAAGTAACATAGTTGTGAATGCAAGGTAAACGTTTCATGCAGAGACATCTCTAACAAAAGCAGCGGGAGTCTACACAGCAAGACTACTACAGCGGAAGCATCAAACCTCTATGCACTTGAGAAAACATGCTTAAAAACGTCAACACAAATGTTGGTGAGCAATAGTTTAAGTATAACAGTAATGTAAGGTAGGCCACGAGATTTCAGTGTTTCAAAACAGTATGAAAAGTATATGTTCAACCGTGGGCACTTGGTAACTAACTTAACGTAATATCATGAAGCGACCCGTCCTAATCCATAAGGACGAATACAATAACATATGATTACATCACGAGGTACTTGACCTCTATATGATACATTTTACAAACATTGCATTCGTTTTTAAAAGATAAACTTTCATTTCATCGAAAGTTGACTGCATGCATACCATTTCATTATATATCCAACTATAATTGACTTACTAATAATCTTGATGAAATCAACGACTCGAATGCAACGTATTTTGAAATATGTCATGAATGACTCCAAGTAATATCTCCAGAATGAGCAAATGCACAGCGGAAGGTTTCTTTAATACCTGAGAATAAACATGCTTTCAAGTGTCAACCAAAAGGTTGGTGAGTTCATTAGTTTATCGTAAACATTCATTTCCTTCATTTTAATAGACCACAAGATTTCATATATTGTCACGCGTAACTCGCGAATTAAAAATTCATTCATATGGTGAACACCTGGTAACCGATCTTAACAGGATGCATATAGAATATCCCCATCATTCTGGGACTCACATCGAACATGATAAATCGAAGTACTAAAGCAGTTCAAATTCTCTGACTAGGGCTTGTTAGTGCCCATAGATATATCTTTAGGATTCGCGTCAATTGGTGGCAATTATAATAAACACCAATTCTTAGGCTACCAAGCTAAAAAGGGGCATATTCGGTTTGATAATCCAACCATAGAATGTAGTTTCGATCACTTGTGTCTATTTCGTAAAGCATTTATAAAAGCAGCGCATGTATTCTCAGTCCCAAAAATATATATTGCAAAAGCATTTAAAAAGGGAGCAAATGAAACTCACAATACCGTATTTTGTAGTAAAAATACATATGACGACATTGAACAACTGAACAATGCAGGTTTGGCCTTGGATTCACGAACCTATATCATTTGTGTATATATTAAAATGTATAATCGTAATCGAACAAATTTATATATTATTATTAGTGATAAAAATTTTATATTAATAACTTATATATATTTTATTATTTAATTAAATAAAAATATTAATATAGTCAAGTTATGTGTATTAAATATATTTTTATATAAAGATTATTATTACTAATTGTAAATATACTAGATTATGAATAATGATAGTAATAATAATAATAATAATAATGTAAATTTTGATAATAATAATTTTAATAAAAATAACAATTTTAAATAATAAATGTTAAATTTTAAGAAAACAATAATTTTGTTAATTTTAATTATAATGGTGAAATAATAATAGTAATAATAATAATAGTAATAATTCTAATAGTAAAGATAAAATGATACTTTACTTTAATATTATAGTAATAATAATAACAGTGGTAATAATAATAATCAGATTTATCATAAACTCCGTTCTTAATTTCTCAACTTATAACTACAATTCCTATAACTTGATTTCCTAGTCAAATTCATAATTGTACATGTATTTATATAATTCATAATTACTTTCCATGATTTTTCCGTATTAACCTTTATTATTAACTTTATAATATTAATGTTATTAACATATTCAAAATCATAATAATAACAATAACAAATTTATTATTAATGATAATATCAATAATATCCTACTTAATAATAATACTAGTGATAATAACATTAATTAATAATAGCAATGATAATAATAATAATAATAATAATAATAATAATAATAATAATAATAATAATAATAATAATAATAATAATAATAATAATAATAATAATAATAATAATAATAATAATAGAAATGAAAATGAGTGTATACCCTTTTTAATAATCTTTTCTAAAAACAAATGCTCCAAACAAGATTCGAACCCTCGACCTCTCGCTCGCCCGACACCTCTCTAACCGTTCCTCCATTCGTTTATTTCTGATTTATATTAATACCGAATTATATTTAGCCTTTTATACAATGTTTCTTCCTTCTTCTTCTTCTTTTGATGGATCAATCGACCAAATTCCAACTCAAATCAGTAAATATCGTTTGATTTAATATTGGACTTGAAACATTCAGCTTTGGGTTTTTGATTTAATTAGAACAAATATATATATATATATATATATATATATATATATATATATATATATATATATATATATATATATATATATATATATATATGCTGTATCAGTAGCCCGTTATGACACGAGAACTCCAAATCAAAAGTTGGATTCAAGACAGTTTTGGACAAATATTACAACATGAATTATGTTTAAAATCGTTCTTATAAACTTCCTAAATCCACAATTGACTCATAAACATCAAAAGGAATTCAAATTTCGCAATGAACATCCCGTTTGACTTTTGAAAAAGAAACTTTGACTCACAAATTCGATCTTGTTTTGAAAAATTGGAAACTAAGATTTTACAGGAAGTTTACTTGGAGAATTCCTAACAAAATTGCATTATTACTTTTTGTAATAGCATTTTAATTCGAGGTTTTGAAAAAAAGAAACAAAACAGAGGTAGCGAGTAAAAAAAATTATATTTCTGTTATATTCAGCAAGTAATGGAGGTTAAATGCAATCGTAGTTGATATTGTCGGTGAATACCTTGAAGGACTTTTTCCTAAAATCGTGAGTAACTGAATTGTTTTATAGAAATTAAACTCGACAAGTAGAATCATCCAGGAAAAAAAATAAAAAAAATGAAAAGTAGAATAGACTTTCAACTGAATTTGGATTGTATTGAGATTAAGATTCGTTCAGTACCATTTTAGATACAGGATTACCAATAAGAAATAGTTTGATCGATACATATAACAAATTGTACGAATTATTTGATTCTTTTATAGTTTTATAATAAATATAATTAATTAATAAATCTATTTTTAATAATAATTATTTTAATAATAATAATTAATAATGATCCAAATAATTATAATAATTATATTATTACTGTTAATAATAATAATAGATTGTATTAATTTTTAATATTAATTTTACATCATTAATATTCAATACTAATTTTTTTTTAAAAAGAACTAATAATAATAGTAATAGAAATAATAATACTGATAATAATATCAATAATAATAATATTTGTATTAATAATAATAATAGATAGTAGTGATATTAAAAATCATAAAATTAATAATTTTAATAAGTTTACTAATAATAATCAAAATAAAACAATATCAATAATATGTTTATTGATACTAATAATAATATTACTTATAATAATATTAATGATAATAATAATATTAATAATTCTTGATAATATAACAACTTATATCAAATTTCATATATATATATATATATATATATATATATATATATATATATATATATATATATATATATATATATATATATAGCGACAAAACAACTATGTCCAAATACAAAATATTAAAGCCATATACATATGTTAGAGAAATTGGAATAATACAATTATTAATGCTGCTATTAGTAATCATTATGAAAGTAACAATCATAATATTAATATAACCTTTATACTTTAACTTGTAATAACTTTTATTGAATACTTATTATTTATAAATTTTATATATTATAATATACATATAGTTATGATTATGTGTAATAATCATATATATATATATATATATATATATATATATATATATATATATATATATATATATATATATATATATATATATATATATATATATATATATATATATATATATATTTTAATAACAACCTTAATATATTATATTATTTTACATTTTCAATTCTACAGATTAATTTGTATTCGTTATATCACACTATAATATATACGCATATATTTATTTATATATATATATACACACACACCTATGTAGTTATAAATAATTGTTCGTGAATCATCGGAAATAGTCAAAGGGTAATTGAATCCATGTAACAGTTCAGAAATCTTGAGACTTAATATTACAGACTTTACTTATCGTGTCGAAATCATGTAAAGATTAAGTTTAAATTTGGTCGAAAATTTCCGGGTCGTCACAGTTGCTACCCGTTAAAGAAATTTCGTCCCGAAATTTGGTTGGGATGGTCATGGCTGACAATAAGTATGTTTTCATGACGCATACGAGCTAGAAATTAGAGTTTTATCATCATTGAGTAATATAGATAAAATAATTTGATTACTCGAAGAGTATAAGTGAAGCTATCACGGAAGAGTGAAATGAGAAAATACCGTTTCGTCATATCCTTTGACGTTGTCTTTGTTGAATTCCGGAATTCAAGAGATTTAAAGAAAATCTTCGAAATCTAAAAGATTTGATTCTTCGGCGAGTAAGGAAATTAAGATCTCTATAATTAAATACGGTGATCTGCCTCGATTACTCTGTCTGATTTTTCCATTATAAATTAAACTCTTCCGTTCCATTATTCTCACCATTCCTATACTTTTCTTTCTTAGTTCATACATCCAAAAGATTGTAAAAATGCTTAATCCAGTTCTGATCCTTGTCCTTGTCCTTACTATCGCAACAATCATTCTCCTTTTCCAACTTCCATCGGAGGAATCTATTTTTTTCTACTTCGCTCTTGGGGTTATAGTGTTTTTAATTCTTCCGTGTCTTTATGTTGCGATAAACATTGATATACACGATTTGTAATTTATGTGTTGTTATTGGGCTTTATATTTTCTCTTATACTTCGGAGCTCCATGCTCTTGTTTTTTCTTCCCAACTTTAGATCAAGCAAATAATGGTCAAGAATTCATAGATATAGAGTTTCGAATGATTATAATGTTCTAAGCTAGAAGGAACGTATTCTCACAATTTGATTTGTCAAATTACCAGATTCGCTGAGGATAGAACTATCAAGAATATATTTTCTTGATATGTTCGGAGGTTGAACAGATTGAACGAGTCGTGTAACATGGTACATGATGACGTTATGGTCTGTGAATCATCATATTCCATTAGAAACTCAGCATGACTTACTGTAATATAATCACGTTGATCAAGTGTCATTATATTATACTAACTCATGCTTCAGTTTCCAACACTACTTCAATAACATTCATATTTTAAATTCGGATCTTTCAGAATTTAGAAACTAAAACCAGTTTCCTTTCTGTTGTAATATTGATATTGCGAAAAGATAGATGATTTCAGATAAGAATAGTTATGAAAATATCTTCAGGAATATAGAGGATATTTATAATGAAAGATACGATGATATCTTAGAATTTATGATATTGATGGATGTTGAAGAAGATTTGTCCGTGAAGGTTTGGAGTCAAGAGCAAGGTATTTGTTAATGACTTCAGCAGCTATTGAATTATTTGAATTCTTTGAAGGCAAGTTTAGTCTTTGTGAATTGTCTACAACCTTCTTCATGGTTTGCTCAATCCGTTTTTCTGTACAAATTTTCCACTGAATGTTTCCAACACTTCATTTTTTTTTATCATCAAACTTTAGGCTGTAAAGGTCGCTTACAGTTTTTGCTGCTTCATTAGCATTTTTTTTTTCAAAATTTCGAAAACTGATTCGTAGGCTGGGCGCTTTTCAGAATGGAAGATCATAGGAGTTACACGTTATATATAACTGTGAAGTGAAAAAGCTGCGAGATTCGAGATTGATGATTGATGATTCTCGATATTTGGTATAGCAATTATTGTTACAGGATGTAGGTGAATACATGCTAGGGTTTCATGAATAGTATAGATATTTTTCAGAGAGACTAAAGCCGAAGTTGCTGGTACATCTGCTAATAATGTGGTGGGATATAAAAGATTCCTTGGTAACGATGGCGAAATGGCAACGTATATATCGAGGTTATAATAAGGCTAGTCTGACTGAAAAGTCGAAGTTGTCTTGCTGGAGCTGTGACAAAATTGGCTAATTTTAAAAAGAATTGAAATAATATTTTCGGTAATAACAATGCCAAAGGAGCTAGCACAGATACGTGTTAAACGTTTACTCAGGTTCCGAGTGTTTTCAGGTGCATAACTATATGTATCAATCTTTTCTTCCGTAGATGAAGTGCGGTTGGTTCATTCTCTCGATTGAGGTATTTTCAAGAATCATAAAAAGTTTGAACGCAGATTGTAATCGTCAAGTTACAAATGAGGTTTAAGATGAGATCAAGTGGCAAACTTGAAGAATTGTTTAGTTTCATATGTTAAAATCAATATTTTAATTCATTTTAATTGTCCAATGTTGGTAGTCCACAGTTTATAGTCCACATTTAGTAATTCAATAAGTCATATAAAGTTTAATATATAATATTTGAATTAATTAATACATATCGTGACCCGTATACATGTCTCAGACTCGATCACAACTCAAAGTATATATATTATTGTAGAATCAACCTCAATCCTGTATAGCTAACTCGATCATTACCGCGTATAGAGTGTCTATGGTTATTCCAAATAATATATATAGATGCGTCGATATGATATGTCAAAACTTTGTATACGTGTCCCGATATTTAAAATGCGTAAATAATAGTATTTAAATGACGATAAATAAAGTGCGAAAAATAAATAACAGAAATTAAATGACGATAAATAAAATTGCGAGAATTAAAATTGCGATAAATAAATTGCGATAAATAAAATGTAATAATGAATTAACAGTTAGCTAGGAATAGTTAGCTAGGATTTCGTTAGCGTGGATTCTTAATAAAAAATTTTCATAGTTAATTTGTTTGTTTCTAACAAATTTTATTTTTTCCAATGTTTTCTTCATTATGCCACTTGTTGGATTCTTGATATATCAAAATCCAAATATAAAATTGGATGAAAATAGTTATTCTGTGGTGAACGGATTCGTATATCCGTGGATGTAAGTAGGATAGTAAATGACTGTTGAATCAGATTCAAAGAATGTACAGTGTAACTTATTAATGTGAAATCTAAATATTCCTCGGGTATTACCTACCCGTTAAAATATTTTTACCATTAACAGTTTGTATGAAAGAATTTTTAATTACAATCTTCATGAAAATATACTTACATATATATTTTCTTCAGATGTAATCATGGATTTAATGAGTTAATATGATATTAAACTCTTTTGCTTTTCGGTTTGAGCTAGAATAAATAATCTCTATGACTTTAGAAACCACATATTCTTCGCAGAATATTTCTTCAATGAAGTTAGGGATCAATACTTCATCGTTCATTGTTGTTGGTACTCCTTGATATCTATGGTGCGTATGATGTTGATGCTCGTGGGACAGATTATGATGTTGAGGTGTGGGATGCGGATGTTGCTGTTGGTGGTGGTGATGGTACTGTTGATGTTGCTGATGGTTGTACTAGTTATGCTGCTGGTGCTGCTGATGGTGGTACTATTGTTTCCAGTGTTGCCGCTGGTGCTTGTAATCTTTGCACCATATCTCCCAAAGTCACTACCCGAGCGCGAAGCTCGTTGACTTCTTCTATTACACTGGGATGATTGACGGTTCGAACGAGTGGATGAATAAGATCTAGAATTTGTGATAGTATATAATCGTGGAGAGATACTCTAGAAATGAGAGTAAAAATGGTGTTTCGAATGGGTTCGCCGGTAAGTGCTTCAGGTTCTTCGCCAAAAGTGCACGTTGGTGGGTGGAAAGGATCGCCTTCTTCTCGTCTCCATCGGTTAAGTTAACTACAAACCCATAAGATGAATTGGTTGATTCATTCTGGTGACGCTGCCTCCGGAGCTTAGGTGAACATCCATGTCGGAATAGCTGTCGGGTTCCGAAGAACTTGAACTAGTGACGAGTCCCATTTCGTACTTTCGAATAAAGAATTTTTCAATATGAAATGATTTTCGGCTATCGGATAGTATTCTAATTACATAGAATATCTATATATAGAACAAAACATTTCGTAGATTACAGAGGAATTTACGGTATATCTCAGGCAAATCTACAGTAACAGATACGCTAGGATATGAATTATCAGATACGCTAAGATATGAATTTTGTCTATACACTATTCATGCAATTAATGCAGTAAGATGTGTCTAGACTAGGAATGATAAGCAGGTAATTTCCTAGGGATGATAAGTAGATGATTTTCGACATGAAATGATAAGCAAAACTTTTGACATGCAGACACGGTCGAAGTTCAGACTCACTAATGCATATAAACAACTATCAGTTAGACACACTAATGCAAGACCTGGTTCGCTAAGACCACCGCTCTGATACCACATGAAGCGACCCGTCCTAATCCATAAGGACGAATACAATAACATCTGATTACATCGCGAGGTACTTGACCTCTATATGATATATTTTACAAACATTGCATTCGTTTTTAAAAGACAAACTTTCATTTCATCGAAAGTTGACGGCATGTATACCATTTCATAATATATCCAACTGTAATTGACTTAATAATAATCTTGATGAACTCAACGACTCGAATGCAACGTCTTTTGAAATATGTCATGAATGACTCCAAGTAATATCTCTAGAATGAGCAAATGCACAGCGGAAGGTTTCTTTAATACCTGAGAATAAACATGCTTTCAAGTGTCAACTAAAAGGTTGGTGAGTTCATTAGTTTATCGTAAACATTCATTTCCATCATTTTAATAGACCATAAGATTTCATATATTGTCACGCGTAACTCGCGAATTAAAAATTCATTCATATGGTGAACACCTGTAACCAACCTTAACAGGATGCATATAGAATATCCCCATCATTCCGGGACTCACATCGGACATGATAAATCGAAGTACTAAAGCAGTTCAAATTCTCTGACTGGGCTTGTTAGTGCACATAGATCTATCTTTAGGATTCGCGTCAATTGGTGGCAATTATAATAAACACCAATTCTTAGGCTACCAAGCTAAAAAGGGGCATATTCGGTTTAATAATCCAACCATAGAATGTAGTTTCGATCACTTGTGTCTATTTCGTAAAGCATTTATAAAAGCAGCGCATGTATTATCAGTCCCAAAAATATATATGGCAAAAGCATTTAAAAATGGAGCAAATGAAACTCACAATACTGTATTTTGTAGTAAAAATACATATGACGACATTGAACAACTGAACAATGCAGGTTTGGCCTTGGATTCACGAACCTATATCATTTGTATATATATTAAAATGTATAATCGTAATCGAACAAATTTATATATTATTATTAGTGGTAAAATTTTTATATTAATAACTTATATTTATTTCATTATTTAATTAAATAAAAATATTAATATAGTCAAGTTATGTGTATTAAATATATTATTATATAAAGATTATTATTACTAATTGTAAATATACTAGATTATGAATAATGATAGTAATAATAATAATAATAATAATAATAATTATATAAATTTTGATAATAATAATTTTAATAAAAATAACAATTTTAAATAATAAATGTTAAATTTTAAGAAAACAATAAATTTGTTATTTTAATTATAATGGTGAAATAATAATAGTAATAATAATAATAGTAATAATTCTAATAGTAAAGATAAAATGATACTTTACTTTAATATTATAGTAATAATAATAACAGTGGTAATAATAATAATCAGATTTATCATACTCCGTTCTTAATTTCTCAACTTATAACTACAATTCCTATAACTTGATTTCCTAGTCAAATTCATAATTGTACATGTATTTATATAATTCATAATTATTTTCCATGATTTTTCCGTATTAACCTTTATTATTAACTTTATAATATTAATGTTATTAACATATTCAAAATCATAATAATAACAATAACAAATTTATTATTAATGATAATATCAATAATATCCTACTTAATAATAATACTAGTGATAATAACATTAATTAATAATAGCAATGATAATAATAATAATAATAGAAATGAAAATGAGTGTATACCCTTTTTAATAAGCTTTTCTAAAAACAAATGCTCCAAACAAGATTCGAACCCTTAACCTCTCGCTCGCCCGACACCTCTCTAACCGTTCCTCCATTCATTTATTTTTTATTTATATTAATACCGAATTATATTTAGCCTTTTATACAATGTTTCTTCCTTCTTCTTCTTCTGATGGATCAATCGACCAAATTCCAACTCAAATCAGTAAATATCGTTTGATTTAATATTGGACTTGAAACATTCAACTTTGGGTTTTTGATTTAATTAGAACAAAAACAATATATATATATATATATATATATATATATATATATATATATATATATATATATATATATATATATATATATATATATATATATATATACTGTATCAGTAGCCCGTTAGGACACGAGAACTCCAAATCAAAAGTTGGATTCAAGACAGTTTTGGACAAATATTGCAACATAAATTATGTTTAAAATCGTTCTTATAAACTTCCTAAATCCACAATTGACTCATAAACATCAAAAGGAATTCAAATTTCGCAATTAACATCCCGTTTGACTTTTAAAAAAGAAACTTTAACTCACAAATTCGATCTTGTTTTGAAAAATTGGAAACTAAGATTTTACAGGAAGTTTACTTGGAGAATTCCTAACAAAATTGCATTTTTACTTTTTGTAATAGCATTTTAATTCGAGGTTTTGAAAAAAAAAAAAGAAACAAAATAGAGGTAGCTAGTAAAAAAAATTATATTTCTGTTATATTCAGCAAGTAATGGAGGTTAAATGCGATCGTAGTTGATATTGTTGGTGAATAACTTGAAGGACTTTTTTCCTAAAATCGTGAGTAACTGAATTGTTTTATAGAAATTAAACTCGACAAGTAGAATCATCTAGGAAAGAAAAAAATAAAAAATATGAAAAGTAGAATAGACTTTCAACTGAATTTGGATTGTATTGAGACCATTTTAGAGACAGGATTAACAATCAGAAATAGTTTGATCGATACATATAACAAAATTGTTCGAATTATTTGATTCTTTTATAGTTTTATAATAAATATAATTAATTAATAAATCTATTAATAATAATAATAATTATTATAATAATAATAATAATTTATAATGATCTTAATAATTATAATAATTATATTATTACTGACAATAATAATAATAGATTGTATTAATTTTTAATATTAATTTTACATCATTAATATTCAATACTAATTTTTTTTCTAAAAGAGCTAATAATAATAGTAATAGAAATAATAATAATGATAATAATATCAATAATAATAATATTTGTATTAATAATAATAATAAATAGTAGTGATATTAAAAATCATAAAATTAATAAGTTTAATAAGTTTACTAATAACAATCAAAATAAAACAATATCAATAATATGTTTATTGATACTAATAATAATACTAATAATAATATTAATAATTCTTGATAATATAACAACTTATATATATATATATATATATATATATATATATATATATATATATATATATATATATATATCTATTTTATGTTAGACATACTATTTTTAATAATACAATTATTAATGCTGTTATTAGTAATCATTATGAAAGTAACAATCATAATATTAATATAAGCTTTATACTTTAACTTGTAATAACTTTTATTGAATACTTATTATTTATAAATTTTATATATTATAATATACATATAGTTATGATTATGTATAATAATCATATATATATATATACATAAATATATATATATATATATATACATATATATATATACATATATATATACATATATATATATATATATATATATATATATATATATATATATATATATATATATATATATATATATATATATATATATATATATATATATATATATATATATATATATATATATATATATATATATATATATATATATATATATATATATATATATATATATTAATAACAACCTTAATATATTATATTATTTTACATTTTCAATTCTACAGATTAATTTGTATTCGTTATATCACACTATAATATATACACATATATTTATTTATATATATACACACACACACCTATGTAGTTATAAATAATTGTTCGTGAATCGTCGGGAATAGTCAAAGGGTAATTGAATCCATGTAACAGTTCAGAAATCTTGAGACTCAATATTACAGACTTTGCTTATCGTGTCGAAATCATGTAAAGATTAAGTTTAAATTTGGTCGAAAATTTCCGGGTCATCACATATCACCCCCTTAAAGTACACTTGGTGAGTGCGTAAGTTTACGAAGTATTAAACACCCGTTAAATGCTAGTGCTACTAGCCCGAGTGGGGATGTCAAACCCTATGGATCCATATATAAGATTCGCATTCATCGATTTAAAGACCAATGACTAAACGTTACCGAGCTAAGGGGAAAGTTTATGCCGTTGTATAACCCACACATATATAAAGTTTAAGTTCTCGTGCCTAATATGTAAAATGTAAAAAGTGAAATGTCCCGTTCATATCGATTTATAAACGTTCCATATTAATTGATTTCGTTGCGAGATTTTATCCTCTATATGAGACATTTTTCAAAGATTGCATTCGATTTTAAAACAAACCATAACCTTTATTTTATCGATAAAGGTTTAAAATATTACGACGATTATCAAATAATGATAATCTAAAATATAGCGTTTTCACACGATTATTACATAATGGTTTACAATAATATTACACATCAATTTAAGTCTTCGAATGCAGTTTTTAAACAATATTATACAAGCATGCTGACTCCAACTCTTGTCCATAAATTAGCATACAATAGCGGAAGCTCTTAATAATCACCTGAGAATAAACATGCTTTAAACGTCAACAAAAATGTTGGTGAGTTATAGGTTTAACATATGTATTTATCAAATCGTAATAATAGACCACAAGATTTCATATTTCCATTTCTCATAAACAACATGCAATCTGAATAAAAATCATTCATACGATGAACACCTGGTAACCGACCTTAACAGGATGCATATAGAATATCCCCATCATTCTGGGACTCTCATCAGACATGATAAATCGAAGTACTAAAGCATCTGTAACTAGGATGAGGCTTGTTGGGCCAAATAGATCTATCTTTAGGATCCGCGTCAATTGGTGGCAATTATAATAAACACCAATTCTTAGGCTACCAAGCTAAAAAGAGGCATATCCGGTTCGATAATTCAACATAGAATGTAATTTTGATCACTTGTGTCTATTTTGTAAAACATTTATAAAACTGCATGTATTCTCATACCAAAAATAATAGATTTTAAAAGTGGGACTATAACTCACTTTCACAGATTTTTCCTTCGTTGGAAATATGACTTGGCCACTGGTCGATTCACGAACCTATAACAAATATGTACATATATATCAAAGTATGATTTAAATATATTCACAATATTTTTTATTACGTTTTTATGATTTAAGTTTGTTAAGTTAACAGTCCTCGTTAGTAACCTACAACTAGTTGTCCACAGTTAGATGTGCTGAAATAAATCAATATATATTATCTCGAATCAATCCACGACCCAGTGTATACAAGTCTCATGCTAGATCACAACTCAAAGTATATGTAATCTTTTGGAATCAACCCCAACCCTGTATAGCTAACTCAAACATTACTGCATATAGAGTATCTATGGTTGTTTCGAAATATATATATATATATATATATATATATATATATATATATATATATATATATATATATATATATATATATAGATGGGTCGATATGATATGTCAAAATATTGCATACGTGTCTATGGTATCCCAAGATTACATAATATGTATAATACAATATAAATTAGTTAGGATATGTTTGGTCAAGATTTGTTACAAAATTTTCGTAGCTAAAACTAGCAAATTTATCCAATTTTGTTTTACCCCTCATTTCTTTATTTCAAATCCGTTTTGAGTGATTCAAGTTGCTATGGTTTCATAATGAACTGAAATTTATGAAACTAAATAGAAAAAGTATAAGTTTATAGTCAGAAATATAGGTTACAAGTCATTTTTTAAAGAGGTAGTCATTTCCGTCGAAAGAACGACATCTTGATGACCATTTTGAAAAACATACTTCCACTTTGTGTTTAACCATGATTTTTGGATATAGTATCATGTTCATAAGTAATATCATTTTTCCAGAAAACAAACTTCCAATTCAAAGATTAAGATAGTTTTTATTTTTCTAACCCAAAACAGCCTCCGGTTTCACTACGACGGTGTATGTCCGGTTTTACGGTGTTTTTCGTGTTTCCAGGTTTTAAATCATTAAGTTAGCATATCATATAGATATAGAACATGTGTTTATTTGATTTTAAAAGTCAAGTTAGAAGGATTAACTTTGTTTGCGAACAAGTTTAGAATTAACTAAACTATGTTCTAGTGATTACAAGTTTAAATCTTCGAATAAGATAGCTTTATATGTATGAATCGAATGATGTTATGAACATCATTACTACCTCAAGTTTTGTGGATAAACCTACCGGAAAAGAGAAAAATAGATCTAGCTTCAAAGGATCCTTGGATGGCTTGAAAGTTCTTGAAGTAGAATCATGACACGAAAACAAGTTCAAATAAGATTTTCACTCGAAATAAGATTGTTATAATTATAGAAATTGAATCAAAGTTTGAGTATGAGTATTATCTTGAATTAGAAAGATATCTTACTGTAAATAAGAAAGATTTCTTAATATTGGATGATCACTTGAAATGGATTTGCAAGATTGGAAGTAAGCTAGCAAGTTTGAAAGATTTCTTGAAGTGTTCTTGTATGGTTGTTTTTATGATGATTAAAGCTTGTAATTGAAGCTAAAATATGGTGAAAATGCTTGTAGATGATTAAGTATGATGTTAGGAGTATTTTGAGAGAGAATTTGGAGTGTAAGTATGAGAAAATGGAATGGAAAAATGGGGTGAAATCATAAAAATGGGATTACTTGTTATAAAGAAAAAAAAAAGATCCTTAAGTTTGTTTTTAGCTCATTAATCATACAAGTTGTTAAATAATGGTTCCACATATTTTGACTCTAAGATGGCTGCTAAGAATGAATGATTAAAGGTGTATATACCAATAGTAAATACATCTAGAAGCTGTGTATTGTACGAGTACGAATACGGGTACATACGAGTAGAATTGTTGATGAAAATGAATGAGAATGTAATTGTGAGCATTTTTGCTAAGTAGAAGTACTTTGATATGTGTCTTGAAGTATTTCAAAAGTGTACTAATACATATTAATACACTACATGTATATAAATTTTAACTGAGTCATTAAGTCACCGTTAGTCATTACATGTAAGTGTTGTTTTGAAACCTTTAAGTTAACGATCTTGTTAAATGTAATTAATCCATTGTTATAATACTTAAATAAGATGTTAAATTGTTATGTTATCATAATAACATGGTGTATAAATATATCTTAACATCATATATATATATATATATATATATATATATATATATATATATATATATATATGTTAAAATACTATTACAACGATAATCGTTACATATATGTCTCGTTTCGAAATCCGTAAGTTAGTAGTCTTGTTTTTACATATGTAGTTCATTGTTAACACACTTAATGATTTAATTAATTATCATTTTATCATGTTAAATATAGTGTAACAATATCTTAATATGATACATATGTATTTAGTAAGACGTTGTTATAACGATAATCGTTATATATATCATTTTCGAGTTTCTTAAATCAATAAACTCATTTGTTTGTATATAACTCATTGTTAAAATATTTATGGAGATACTTACTTATCATAATCTCATGTTAACCATATATATATATCCATTTATATAACATCATATAGTTTTTACAAGTTTTTAACATTCGTGAATCGCCGGTCAACTTGGGTGGTCAATTGTCTATATGAAACTCATTTCAAATAATCAAGTCTTAATAAGTTTGATTGCTTAACATGTTGGAAACATTTAATCATGTAAATATCAATCTCATTTAATATATATAAACATGAAAAAGTTCGGGTCAGTAGGTACCTACTCGTTAAATAAATTTCGTCTCGAAATTTAAGCTGTTGGAGGTGTTGACGAATCTTCTGGAAATAGATGCGGGTATTTCTTCTTCATCTGATCTTCACGTTCCCAGGTGAACTCGGGTCCTCTACGAGCATTCCATCGCACCTTAACGATTGGTATTTTATTTTTCTTAAGTCTTTTAACCTCACGATCCATTATTTCGACGGGTTCTTCGATGAATTGAAGTTTTTCATTGATTTGAATTTCGTCTAACGGAATAGTGAGATCTTCTTTAGCAAAACATTTCTTCAAATTTGAGACGTGGAAAGTGTTATGTACAGCCGCAAGTTGTTGTGGTAATTCAAGTCGGTAAGCTACCGATCCGACACGATCAATAATCCTAAATGGTCCAATGTACCTTGGATTTAGTTTCCCCCGTTTACCAAATCGAACAATGCCTTTCCAAGGTGAAACCTTAAGCATGACCATCTCTCTAACTTCAAATTCTATGTCTTTTCTTTTAATGTCCGCGTAACTCTTTTTTCGACTTTGGGCGGTTTTCAACCGTTGTTGAATTTGAATGATCTTCTCGGTAGTTTCTTGAATTATCTCCGGACCCGTAATCTGTCTATCCCCCACTTCACTCCAACAAATTGGAGACCTGCACTTTCTACCTTAGAGTGCTTCAAACGGCACCGTCTCAATACTCGAATGGTAACTGTTGTTGTAGGAAAACTCTGCTAATGGTAGATGTCGATCCCAACTGTTTCCAAAATCAATAACACATGCTCGTAGCATGTCTTTAAGTGTTTGTATAATCCTTTTGCTCTACCCATCAGTTTGTGGATGATAGGCAGTACTCATGTCTAGACGAGTCCCTAATGCTTGTTGTAACGTCTGCCAGAATCTTGAAACAAATCTGTCATCCCTATCAGAGATAATAGAGACTGGTATTCTATTTTTGGAGACAACTTCCTTCAAGTATAGTCGTGCTAACTTCTCCATTTTATCATCTTCTCTCATTGGCAGAAAGTGTACTGACTTGGTGAGACGATCGAGTATTACCCAAATAGTATCATAACCACTTGCAGTCCTTGGCAATTTAGTAATGAAATCCATGGTAATGTTTTCCCATTTCCATTCTGGGATTTCAGGTTGCTGAAGTAGACCTGATGGTTTCTATTGTTCAGCTTTGACCTTAGAACACGTCAAACATTCTCCTACGTATTTAGCAATATCGACTTTCATACCCGGCCACCAAAAGTGTTTCTTGAGATCTTTATACATCTTTCCCACTCCGGGATGTATTGAATATCTGGTTTTATGTGCTTCCTTAAGTACCTTTTCTCTCACATCTCCAAACCTTAGTACCCAAATTCTTTCAGCTCTATATCGAGTTTCGTCTTTCCGAATATTAAGGTGTTTCTCCGACCCTTTGGGTATTTCATTTTTCAAATTCCCTTTTTTTACGACTCCCTGTTGCGCCTCCTTTATTTGGGTAGTAAGGTTAGTACGAATAATTATATTCATAGCTTTTACCAGTATAGGTTCTCTGTCCTTTCTACTCAAAGCGTCGGCTACCATATTCGCCTTCCCCGGGTGGTAACGAATCTCGAAATCGTAATCATTCAATAACTCAATCCATCTACGACGCCTCATGTTCAGTTGTTTCTGATTAAATATGTGTTGAAGACTATTGTGGTCGGTATATATAATACTTTTGACCCTATATAAATAGTGCCTCCAAGTTTTTAATGCAAAAACAACCGCGCCTAATTCCAAATCATGCGTCGTATAATTCTGCTTGTGAATCTTAAATTGTCTAGACGCATAAGCAATTACCTTCATTCGTTGCATTAATACACAACCGAGACCTTGGTTTGAGGCATCACAATATATCACAAAATCATCATTCCCTTCAGGCAATGACAATATAGGTGCCGTAGTTAACTTTTTCTTCAACAATTGAATCGCTTTCTCCTGCTCATCCTTCCATTCGAATTTCTTCCCTTTATGCGTTAATGAAGACAAGGGTTTTGCTATTTTGGAAAAATCTTGGATGAATCTTCTGTGGTAACCAGCTAGTCCTAAAAATTGGCGTATATGTTTCGGAGTTTTCGGGGTTTCCCATTTTTCAACAGTTTCAATCTTCGCCGGATCCACCTGAATACCTTCTTTGTTCACTATGTGACCGAGGAATTGAACTTCTTCCAACCAAAATGCACACTTTGAAAATTTAGCGTACAGTTTTCTTTCCTCAACAAGTCTAACACTTTTCTCAAATGTTCTTCGTGCTCTTGATCATTCTTTGAGTAAATAAGTATGTCATCAATGAAAACAATGACAAACTTGTCAAGGTATGGTCAACACACTCGGTTTATGAGGTCCATGAACACAGTTGGTGCGTTAGTCAACCCAAACGGCATAACCATAAACTTGTAATGACCGTAACGCATTCTGAAAGCAGTCTTCAGAATATCATCCTCCTTCACCCGCATTTAATGATACCCAGAACGTAAATCAATCTTCGGATAAACTGACGAGCCTTGTAGTTGATCAAATAAGTCATCGATTCTCGGTAGTGGATAACGGTTCTTGATGCTAAGTTTGTTCAACTCTCGGTAGTCGATACACAACCTGAATGTACCATCCTTCTTTTTGACAAACAAAATAGGAGCTCCCCATGGTGATGTACTTGGTCGTATGAAACCACGTTCTAAAAGTTCTTGTAGTTGGCTTTGGAGTTCCTTCATTTCACTGGGTGTGATAATGCTAAAAACGAACATATATTTCATAGCATTATCCCTCAAGAAAGACAAGCTTTTAGTTGCAAGTGTTCTATTTACAAGTGATATTCGTTTAAATAATAAAAGGTGAAGACAAAAGACAGATTCGACGAATTGAAGACGCAAATGACCAAAATGCTAAAAAGTACAAAGTACAATCTAAGTGGTTCAATTTATTGATAAGAAACGTCTCAAAGTTACAAGAGTACGAGTCGCAAAACGCAAAGTACAAGATATTAAATAGTACGCAAGGACGTTCGAAAATCAGGAACCGGGACATGAACCAACTATCAACGCGCGACGCAACGGAGCTAAAATGGCAAGTAAACTATGCACATGAATATAATATAATATATAAATAATTCTTAAAAATATATATAAATTATATTATATATTAAAAACTGTCGGCAAACTAGAAAACAAGAGGATGTGGTCTGATCCAGCTGGCCATGTGATCGCATGGCCTGGAAGCTTTAAAACCATGTGATCGCATGGTGCCCTGTAGCAGGCCACATTTTATAAATTGCAACGTTTTTGGCAGATTTATTTACACAATATTCAATCTCTCTCACTCTCTACGATATATATATATATATATATATATATATATATATATATATATATATATATATATATATATATATATATATATATATATATATATATATATATATATATTATAATTTTAATTTTAATTTAAGATTAATAATAATAAGGTTATGTAATCGAATGTTGTAAGTGTTTAAGTCTAAATTCTGTCCGTGTAACGCTACGCTATTAATACTCATTGTAAGTTATGTTCAACCTTTTTAAATTAATGTCTCGTAGCTAAGTTATTATTATGCTTATTTAAATCGAAGTAATCGTGATGTTGGGCTAAATATTAAAGACGGGGTTATTAGGCTTTGTACAATAATTGGGGTTTGGACAAAAGTCCGACACTTGTGGAAATTGGACTATGGACTATTAATGGGCTTTATATTTGTTTAACTGAATGATAGTTCGTTAATTTAATATAGAGATTTACAATTTGACGTATCTATAAATAACCATATACACTCGATCCGACACGATGGGCGGGATATTTATAAATACTAATAATCGTTGATGAAACTTGACTAGGAACTTCGAGATCAACAGGTTTAATTCACACAATGGCGGAATTAGTGAATCAAACCAATCAAAGTGAATATGGGAAGCTTTTTGGGATTAAATTAGTCAAACCACAACAAGGATTGTGATTAGATTAATGCCTAGAGATATTATTCACTACTTGGAGTGATTTGGGTTGAGAGAGAATCGGATCAGGTGAACCAGATCTGAGTGATTGTGTGTGAGAGAGGCTTAACCTAAAATGAAGAACATAAACCTTTATATACCCCAGCTGTTGAGTCAACAAACTTCTTTCTCATGGATAGGATAATAACGAGCAATCATGGTATCTTGTAAACTGTTGCACCTGCAATGGACGTGGGTAGATGTCTAGGGACTTGCATAAAATGTATCAACAACTCCCCCAGGACCTAGAACATCTATTACAATTAAGTAAACGTCCATAAACCATTCAAGTTCATAAAAACAAACAGTTTAGTAAAGTTATTACAGATCCAAATTCTCTCTCTCTCCAAAATACATCATCATCAAAAACCAAAACAAAAATTACAAACTAGCATCACAGTATTCGACACACATCAGCTGGCATGAACTTGATTTGAGCTCTGAGCATCACTTTCTCTGTTGAGGTACCATAGAGGACATCAATCACACGTTGATATCTCATAGCTTCCTCCTTTTGATCATCTCTGAACGTAATGTGATTGCGATGAAGAGTCTCCACATCAAATCTCGACAAGTTCCTCAGCCACATAGGATCTAGAATCCTCACATTGTCGAATTGTATGCTTCCATCATCCTTCTCAATTGTAGTTAAGATCACTGCTTCCTCTGACAATTCATCATAGAACCACCATCTGAAGTTTTTACAAATATCCTTGGGTAAGGGCATCAAGGGAGATTGCTTCATGTACTTAGCTGGACGGAACTTTACAACACGAACAGATCCTCCCTTAGAATTCTTCTTTGTTTGATGAATGGAGAATCTGGCGGCTGTTAACCTAAAGATATCCCATTTCCCTATCTTGTATTCATATCTTAGTTTTCTCTGAAACCATCGGGAAATGTCACTATCTTCAGCGTTCAACATCTTTAGCTTCGCAAGTTGCATAATCTACTCCTCCTTCCCTCTTGATAGCAAAGCAATTAATCTCCTTGAAGTAACCCCAGCTCAGTATTTTACCCTTGGAATATTTCTTGGTTCTCTTTCCTTTCTCATAAAAACTAACAAACTTTGGCTCGAGTTCTGGCTTGTCTACTTGATCAGGGTTAACGACGTTCTTTTTCCACTAACTCTGACGGATTTCATCTTCTACAACATTTCTGTTAACTTTAACCCTATCTCGTTTGAACCATTCATTAATTTCATTCCATCCCTCGACCTTGGCTTGTTCGGCTTGGAGTCTCTTATTCTTCAGCTCAGTTTCTTTTCTCCTTTTCTCAGCAAGCAGTTTCTCATGACGGAAGTTTTTGTTTCTTTCAATTAACACATCAACATCTTTCACTTGTTCTTTGTATACCTTCCTCGCCTGTTCTAGATCTATTAAGTTCTTTCTATTCACCTCACTACTTAAATCGAAAAAGTCTTTCAAAGTATTGAGTGACGGGTGAGAGTATTGTGCAAGCGAAGGCATAACAATCTCAACTTCTTCTTCTTGTTTTTCTTCTTCATCAGATTCTGTTACAAATTCATCCTCGGATTCAACAATCACATCCTCTTTAACACTTTCCTTACCAACAGAATCTTCACTCTTCTCATCAGCAAACAAATTATCTAAATCGCTTAAGTCGATATTTTGGATTGGATCAGGAGGGATACTAGCAAATGACTCTTCTTGTGGAGCCATATTCTCAGCTTCAAATGTCTCTGCATTCTCTGTATCGTTTTCACTATCGTATGCTAGAGCAGCAAGCTGTTCCACTGGGAAATCACTTGGTGGACTGTCCCTCTTTTCTGCATCATTAAAAACATTTGAATAATTCATATAATATTCAGCAGTAAAGACCTCACCGTATTTATTAAAACTTTGAATAGGTATCACTAACAGTATCTCAAAAGAGGGTTCCTCAGTTCCAGCTTCTTCATCATCATCATCATCTCTTTCAACGTCTTCACCCAAATTAGAAGAATATTGTTCTCCTTTCTCCGTTATCAACTTGGTTTTACCCGTGTTAAGCTGTTCGATTCTTTCATTCAATGCTTTCAACTTCTCCCTATTCTTCTTCTTCATAGTCAAAAACTTCTTCTTCAGCTTATCTGTTCTCTCCTTCTGACGATCCAACCTATCAAATAACTTTTTGTTTTCATCAGCTAAAGACTCAATCCTAGCATTACTGAGCTTCTTATCTTCAATGGCTTGATTCTCAAGATTGGTTATTTTCGTGATCAAAGACATCAACAGATTTTGCTGAGTCTTGTATTCATCCGAAGTGACCTGAGGGGATGTTGTAGCAGGTTTAGGTGAGGTAACAGCGGCTCTTGCATCCTTCATATACCCTGATGGCTTTCTCGGAACCTGTTGTTTAGAACCTCCCTGTGATGATCTCTGAGGTGAATCATAAGAATACTTCGTTCTTCTTTGCTTCATCTTTGGTTGCTCGGGCATAGGATCCTTTCCTTTCCTCTTCCTTTGAATCAAACTGGCATCTTCCTCAGTTGCTTCATTGTCACCCTCAATAATCTCATCAACAACATTACCTCCTCCTTGAGTATTACCAGCAGCTCTCTGATTATCACCTTGATCTTCTTCCTTATCTGAAGCTTCATAGTTAGAGTCAGAGTTATCATTTCTCCATGCATTAGCATCAGGGTATCGATAGTCCTCCTTGGCAAGGTGACAAATGAGCTTTCGGCTAAAGTCAGGCTTCAATTCTTTGATTCTCGTTTCTTCCATTCTTCGAAAAGTAATCGGAGCCATCGGTAAAAGGTGAATAATATCTTCTTCAAGCTTAGGTAGGTCAGGTGCAGCATTATTAATGATCAATTGTAGAAAACGTGCATATATCAGATATTTCTGGGAAGAACTGAAATGGTTCGCTTTGAAGTAGTGTAGAACAAACCCTGAGAAATCGTATGGTGCCTTCAAGACTAGTGCCACAAACATACTCTGTACTTTTTCATTCAACTTATCAAAGCCTGATTTGCATCCACTCAAGCAGTGCATGATCACATGAGCAAGATATCTAAACTGTGGTGGCAGACATGTCTTCTCCAACTCAGATTTGCCAATTAGTTGACCAGAGTAAGCACATCTCTTAAAACAACCATGGATTCGTTCTCTACTGATAGTCATATGTGACCAGTTTGCATCATTAAAACCCAAAATCCTTCTGATCACATCTTTAGAAACAGTAATGTCATGACCTTGAATCTTACTCACAAGCTTATCTTCATCAACATCTAGCACAGCATTTCTCCAGAACTCTCTCTGATGACTGTAGTATGCAGTGCATTCAGTGGAAATAGCAGTGTGAATCCTTGATCTCTTAAGGAATTCAACAATCTCCTTAAAGTGAGAGCCTCTTTCCAGTGTAGTGTCATAAAGAGCAACTTGATTGTTGTGTTTGCCCATCTCTAATGGAATCTCTTGTTGAGCAGGTGGGTTGACGGGATTAGCTTAAGGATTAGCTTGTTGCTCCCCCTGTCCTTCAACATTAGCCACCGGAACATTTACTTGTTGTTCTGCCATTTGATGATAACTTAACAAGAACTGAAACGTAAACAGAGATGTTAGATATATAAATCAATCAACATAAAGCATCAAAGCATTTGCATCAAGGTGTCATAATCATGTTAAACAGAATGAAACGTGCGGATGATAGTGTCACACGTGCGGCTGAGGGATCAACCGTGCGAGTGATATAGTCACTCGTGTCACTGTTGACACTTTTGAGCAGTAATACAGTTTCAGACAGGATACACGGCTGATGCATAAAACATAAGCGAGTGAGTCAACCGTGTGGTGACTCGTGCGTGTAAGCACACGTGTCAGCTTTTGCAAACGAGTGATCAAAAAAATAGGACAAATGAATGACCTTAAGGGTCCACACAGTTGATCATCAACCGTGTACTGACTCGTGCGAGTCATGTCTCCCACGTGCGAGTGATATCACTCGTGCATGTCTGATGAACCCGTATTAAATGCTTTTTCAAATTATCAAAAACACATAATTGAACGTTTTATGGACCGATTTACATCACAATTGCATAGTAAGGTTACGTTTAACACAAAACAATCACAAAAATACATCAAAACACACTTCAATTTCACAAAAATTGATTTACAAACCCTTAGGGTTTCGATGCATTCAAACAGCAAATTAAAGAACTTAAACATGATGAAATTGTACCTAATAGGTGGCGTTGGATTCGTCTAATGATGCTTAACATTTGTTGCAAAGGAAAACTAGATCGGTGATGATCGAAATTAGAGAGAGAAAAGGGAGTGGGTGCACAAGTGTGACAGTTCTGTGCTCATCACCCCTATTTATACTCTCGTTATCAACCGTGCGGTTGATCACACAATCCACCATCAAACACGCATCTCACCTACATCACACGTGCGTGTGACCCAATTGCCTTAGGACAATTTTGATTAGGGTCATCCGTACAGTTAATTCTCAAATGTGTGGTTAAACGTACGGTTCACATATCAAGCGTGCGTGTGAGGACTTAGGCAATTTCTAATTTTTCAGATTTTCACAAACTTAGGATTCCGACTCGTTTGGAAATCTTAAAACTAACGAACACTTTAATTTGAGTCATAAATCACTAAAACCTTCAAGAAATGACCATTAACACTTAGGCAGATCAAAAATCCTAACCTGACCAAGGTTATTACCCTAAACATTCTGTGTTCCAAAGGTAAGTCCTACAGTGTAATGTCAACTTATCTTCCTTAACACTTAAAATATAAAGTCCTTCAAATAATCACAATCTCTACAAACTTCTTTCTCATGGATTTGGTGTCCAACAGTATCTTGATCTCGACAAGGTTCTGTCAGATGTTAATGCACATTCAGAGGATTAATCAGAAAATAAAGATAAACAAAATCTTTATAGCTTTTCTGAAATATAATGTCATGCAACTAAAAACATGCAAATAAAAGACATTCTATCATGAAATGCAACAACATGCAAAACCAAAATCTTTTTGTTGTTTTGAGTTTACAATGCAAACTAATTAACAGAACAGATATACAAGACATACAAATCCACATTCTTTTTGTGAGCAAGATGATTAATCAATTATAAAAATGGATCAGAACTGACATATTGAATCAATTTCTGTTGTTCATTTCTAATTATCCAGTCTATGTCTATTATCATGCAATTACTGATATCAATCCTCATTAAACATGAACATATTCATTCCGGACACTTCGACAATCATGTTGGCATTAATTACTTGAACATTATAGAGCAGTGATTTTTGAGATCATGCTAAGTTCATTAATCCTTGAATCTTTCATCACTTATGATTGTAAATTTCTTTTAGGTTGTCAATTCATTACGCGTAACTTTCCGTTATCTCTTTCCATGTACTTCATTCAAATTGAACAGGATGGTTCTCACGGCATTTTGAATAACCCTGTCAGCCTTTGGCTTCTACCAATATTTTGACAATCTTCAATCTAGTTGGCTCGGCTGATCTCAGAGTATATTGGATTATCCGAATAGGCGCACAATTTACCGCGGGGATTGGTCTATAGTTAAAGCAGACTTGTCTGATGACCAGTTGTCACACGAAGTAAATCTCAAGGCCCTTAACTTCTTTATGTTCAAGTTGTCATGGAAAGCAGAATCGAAAGTTAAACTTTCTCTTATATGCCTTTGGCACATCATATTTTTTCATACATTATATGCTTTTAGCATATGTATAGTATTCTAGAGTATATCTAGGCAAGTATCTTCCTAACTTACAGCCTTAATGGGTATAACTCTAGATTGCAGACGGCAAGAATCTTGATAGTTCAGTGTGAATGTCCTGATTAAACAATTCAAGCTGCGCGGGGGCGTCACACTAAGAATGATCTGAGTTCTTTATGAGCACATCATGAATCAGCATTTAAACTTTCAGGACTTTGCCATCTTGATACGCCAATTACTTTTGACTTTGATTTTCTTTTGATATTTCCTATTTCAGCATATCATTGTCTTTTGATATATTGATTTTGAACGCCATCATGAATGGATTTTCCATTTTTATGCATGAACTCATGTTTCTTTATTGTGTGCTCAGATCACTCGAAGGTGTTCTCCCTTAAATGCTTGAATGGTCCGCAATAAAGAATTATACTTTTCGACCTTAAGTGAGAAGGGACACTTACTTCAACATAAACTAATTTTCTCTGATATTATCGGGGTTTAGTTTCGATTATAAAGTCTTAGGCCCGTGACAACGTGGTATGCACCAACCAAACAGATAATCCTCAACCCCTTAAATGATCTATTGAATGTCCCAATCATAGCTGTGAGGCTGAATTGGTAGAGCAACGTTTGAATATTGTTTGGGGACATCCAACACCAACTTTCTCTAACGATTATCAATTATGATAGGGGATACCCTCAACCGACTGTTGAGATCCTCAACAATTTTCATTAGATACAGTTTTGGATATAATTAGGTGACTACCTTCAAACACTACAGATCGTTCATGACTTCTGATTCTTAGATGATTATGGTTCTTATTATGATTGTCTAATATCAAGAATTCATAAGTCACATCTATCAGTACATCACACAACAGATAAACACAAACATTCAAATCAGTCCTTACTAATCAAATATATCAATTTTCAGTACAGTAATTTCTTCATCTCCCACATATTAATCAAAACAAGCTCATTTTTCGGATTTTTCACTTTTTAAGGTTTTCTGGTGAGGCATTTTACACATTTTAGGTATTTTCTGTTGAAGCATATACTCCTCCTAAAATACTAAAACATAAAATCTTTTTGTCTTTTAGGATTTTAACAAAGGAATACAGAAAATAACTACAGACTAGCATGCAAACATGAAAGAAATCATGCAAAGAAATGCAGACAGCAAGCAAAAATATGCAATACAGATTAAAAACTAAAAACTATATGTCATGCATCCTACATGCAAAGTCTAAAAGTTTGATTAACCCACACAATCAACATCCGAAATAACTTTGTCTCGATCAACAATGCCATTCATCTCTAGTAGTAGCAAGAACCTAGGTTTATTAAATGCCTTAGTAAAAAGGTCAGCCCTCTGGTCCTTAGTACCTAATCTCTTAACCTCACTAATCTTTTTCTCATGGCAATCCCTAAGAAAGTGATATTTAACACCTATGTGTTTAGTCTTAGAATGTTGTACAGGATTCTTAGTAATTGTTATGGCAGCAGTATTATCAATATAAAGAGGAGAGAAAGAGATTTTTAACCCGTAATCGCGAAGTTGTTGTTGAATCCAACCAACTTGCGAACAGCAACTTGCAGCAGCAATGTATTCAGCTTCACACGTGGAAAGTGCGAATGCAGTTTGTTTCTTGCACTGCCAGGTCACCAGCCTTTCACCTAAAAATTGACATCCTCCTGATGTAGACTTGTTGTTGATTTTGCATCCTGCATAATCTGAATCGCTGTATGCTACAAGATCAAACTTGTCTTCATTTGAATACCAGATGCCGAGATTTGGTGAATGTAACAGATAACAAAGAATTCTTTTGGCAGCAGTAAGATGAACTGTATTTGGATTAATTTGATAACGAGCACACAGACATGTAGCGAACATGATATCCGGCCTAGATGCAGTGAGATACATGAGCGATCCGATGATTGCTCGGTAGTAGGTAGGATCAACAGGTTCCCCTTCACATCCTAACGAAATACCATGATTCATGGCTAATGGGGTTGACACAGGACGTTCTTAAGTCATACCGAAATGTTCGATTATATCATTTACATACTTTGCTTGATGAAGAAAAATACCATTACTAGTCTGTTCAACTTGTAAACCAAGAAAGTAATGTAATAGACCCAATTTGCTCATTTCGAATTCGTCCTTCATCACCTGTTCGAATTCATCGACGAGTTCCTGCTTAGTAGAACCGAAAATAATGTCGTCCACATAAATCTGGACCAAAATGATATCATCATCCTTAACCTTTGTGAACAGAGTACAATCTACCGTGCCCATTTGATAACCTTTTTCAATTAGATAACTTGATAAGCGTCCATACCAAGCACGTGGTGCCTGATGTAAACCATATAAGGCCCTTCTTAAACGGTAAACTTTGTCAGGATGAAGATGATCTTCAAAACCCGGAGGTTGACTGACATATACTCTTTCATTAAGCTTGCCATAAAGAAATGCGCTCTTAACATCCATCTGAAACACTTTAAACTTCATAAATGAAGCAAAAGTCAAGAAAATACGAATAGCTTCCAATCTGGCGACATGAGCAAAAACTTCATCGTAATCAAATTCAGGATCTTGCTGATAACCTTTAGTAACCAATCTTGCTTTGTTACAAATAACATTGCCATCTTCGTCGAATTTGCACTTCCAAACCCATTTGAGATCAATTACTTTAGCACCATGTGGCTTAGTAACTAGCTTCCAAATATCTAGACGATGGAATTGCTGAATCTCTTCTTGCATTGCCATAACCTAATCAACATGCTTCAAGGCTTCCTTTATTGTCTTTGGCTCTATTCTAGAAATATGACATGAGAACTCGAAATATGCAGCAGCGGCTGTCATATGAGTATCAACTTGACCATCAAACTGAACTTGTCTTCTTGTTCTAACACATGCATTTAGATCTCCAATGATATTCTCTCTAGGATGAGTAGCTGTAGTTCTGGGAATTGGTTTTGCGGGAACAGGTATCTCAGGTTGTAGATTCGTAGTATCACCAATATCTTCAGGATTATCAGAATTTTCACTTGAGATATTAGATCCGCAGGTGTCGTACACTGGATCAACATCTTGATCTGAATCTTGAACTGGCTCATTGACTGTGGGTAATGGAGTTAAAGTTGGAGTAAGCAGGTACTTCTGGTTCATTCTGCAAATCAAACAGCATCTGTAACTCAACTTCATTTTCTATTGGATCTAGTGCAAGATTGAATGAGTCAATCAGCTCATCATAGTTGTAAATCCAAGGATGACTTTTCTGAGCATTCTTCGTATGATTCCTTTAGACGTCAACTTCAGACCATTCTTCAATACATCTTGTCTCATTGTTAAAAACTCGCTTGTTAGGAGAACTATATCCTAGAAATACTCCAGTAACCGCTTTTGAATCAAACTTACTTCCTGGTCTTCTTTTCAAAATGGTACATGGTGCACCAAATGGTTCTAGATGCTTCAGAGATGGTTTTCTCCCATGCAGTAGCTCAGAGAAGGTCTTACCTAGTCATTTAACAGTCAGAACTCGATTCATAGTGTAACACGCATTAGCAACAGCTTCACTCCAAAAGTGAACAGGCAATGATGAATCTGCCAGCATTGTTCTAGCTGTCTCGATCAAAACTCTATTCTTTCTTTCAGCAACACCATTCATCTGAGGAGCATATGCAGAACTGAACTGCATATTAATGCCTTTTTCAATACAGAAACCTGCAAGATACTGATTCTTGAATTCTGTACCGTTGTTGCAACGAATCTTTCTTACCTTAAGATTAAAGCCTATTTCTAATCGATTGATTAGCACTTTCAAGTTTTCAAACGTATCAGACTTTTCTTTCAAAAACATTACCCAAGATAATCTTGAATAATCATCAGTTACCACCAGACAATACTTACTACCATCAATGCTTACAAAATGAATTGGACCGAAAAGATCCATATGTAGCAATTCAAGCGGAGCAGAGATTGGATTATACTTCACCAGCTTATGAGCTTTCTTGCTCTGCATACCCTTCTTACAAGGAACACATGTTCCTGGAATATGAAAAGATCGAAGATTAACACCCTCTATAAGATTGTTGTGGACAAGGTGATTCATTTTCCGAAAACTTAGATGACCCATGCGTTTGTGCCAAGTGATAGAATCTTGTTCAGTCGCTTTAGAAACAAAAACTTGATGATGTTCAGCAGTTGAAATAGCAACATTCATATCTAGCATGTATAAATCATCTTGTCTAGGAGCCTTCATCAATATCATTTAAGGAGGAATCACAAACTCTGGTTTCAGAATGTAGCTGAATTCGTCATCAAATGCTACTTTGAAAGTTTTATCACAGATTTGTGAAACCGACAACAAATTGTTTGCAAGCTCTTGACAGTAATTCACTTTGTTGAAACTAACTTTCTCATTCTTCAGTAAACCTTGAGCTGAAATGTGACCTCCTTTATCTCTGACAAATGCAACATAACCTCCCTTAATTGGGTGTACTTCCGAAAGAAGAGATAGCTATCCAGTCATATGTCTCGAAGCGCCGCTATCCACTATCCAGGTGTTGTTTGCAGGTACCATGGTTCCCTGCATATCACATTAAGAAAATTAATTGATAATGGGAACCCACGCCCTGACGGCAGTAGGTTGTCCATTAACACCCATAGCTTGAAACTCCATCCATTTCCCATTTGAGTCAGGTGGAATCTCATTGTTGGAAACCATAAACTTAGACAGTTTAGAAGAAGCAACATTGCACTTCTGGTTTTTCACATTTTGCTCATTTTCAGAGCGATTCACTCGTGGTTTGTTGCTGGAAAAGTATTTCTGACGACTAACTTTTTGCGAAGGTGATCGTGCCCTAGGTTCAAAAGACTTACCACGATCACTTGATTAGGTAACTCTTGCCTCGGTATCCTTCTTAGGAACTTTCATCTTCACAGGGGAAATTGACCGATTGAAGTTCTTTCTCTTATAGTCTCCATCGACAATATTTGTCGTATGTCTTCTAGAATGAACTTCATCACGAACTGGTAAACCTGTTCTATGAGTATGAGGTGATCGGTGATCATCATATGTGAGGTCAATCTTACGTCTTTGTGTTCTATACCTTGTAGGACAGTTAGCAGCAATGTGTCCAAACACACCACAACTAAAACATTGTCGAAATTCTCTATATCCTCTAGATTGATATTGATTATTAGAGTTAGAGGAAGGGGGATCTTGTGTTTTTGTAGACACAGGAGAAACGTTTGATCTCTTTCTAGGAACAGATTTAGATACAGGTTTAGGTGTAACCGGTGGAACCACTCTATTAGCAAACTTTGGATTTTTCATAGTTCGAATTGGCTCATCAGGTGTTATCACCTTCCTTTTCTCAGACTTATCTCCTAGACCAGTTTTCTTATCTTCCTCATGATCTAAAGATCCTTCAGTGGTATCATCAAAAGGTGCATTCTCAGTTAAGCTACACTTTTTGTTCTTCTCAACATAGTCCTCATAACTAGGTAGAATACAGTCTTCTGGTCGTCCATCAACAACATTTGCATTAACAAATTTGTTCTGAAAAAGTGGAGCTGCGGTCTTTAATCCAATACCCTTTCCCTTGGTGCCATTTAATTCCACCATTAATGCATTCCATTGTGATGCACTTGCCCAACATTTCATCTTAATTGACATAACTTCTAAATCATCTTTAACGCATTCATTTTCTTTCTTCAATTCGTTTATTGTGTCAACACGTTTAACTAAAGCTTGATTTATATCAAAGTTATAACATTTCAGATCGTGAAGTTGTTTTTTATAAACTTTGATTTGCTCTTTCAACTCATTTTCAACCTTAGTGGTCACATGATCAGCATGCCATTTTTCTTTCATTTCCGCATATGCCTTAGTTAAATTATCTATTGTTATCTTAGATTCAGCACATTTAAATCATTCAACAACAGTAGATAGATCAGAAGATACCTGTTGAGCATTATTTGATGAGGAAGTCTCAGCCATAAATGCAAAGAAATCTGTCTTCTTCCTATCATCGAGCTCATCTTCTGATTCTGACGAGTCTGTAAGAAACTCTGAAGTATCAGCATCTTTTCCCAAATGAATCTGCTCAAGTTTATCCCATATGTCCTTAGCTCTTGTCAAACCGGAAACCTTTTCAAGATTACTAGCTGATAAGCACATCTTCAATAAGTCAACTGCTTGATTGTTCAATGCTTCAAAATCAGTTTGATCTATCCCAGTATGATCAGCTTTATCTTCAACCTCTGATTCTGACGTCTTGTCTGAATCATCAATTTCTGAATTTACACTCTCGAGATCTGAACCTTCACCCAAAAGAACTAACATCTCCAATTCAACAGCAATCATTCTACCTCATTCGTCTAATTCCTTATCAGCATCAACCAATGTTTCTTCACTATGATCTGCTTCTAGACTGTCTTCAAACACTGAGGTATCACCATACTTATCCTTCCAACTGTTGAAGTAGTAGTCCTCTGATGATGTTGGTGAGACACTTCCAGATTCAGGTGTACGAGGAACTGAATCACGTGCCTTTTTGAATTTGCTCACAACTTGTTTCTGAACCTTCTCTTTTTGAATGGTTCTTGACAATTCTTCAGCTCTTTCAGCACGAGCAGTCAGCTTCTCAATTAAACTCTTACCAGTGACACAATCTTCTTCTACTTCAGAAATCTTAGCCATGTTAGCCTTAGGTTGTTGATCAGCTATATTTAACTTCATAGACCAATCATCATCGTCTCCATGAATGACAACCAAAGCTTTGTTCGGACTTTCAGCTGTTTCTGCTTCATTTAATTTATCAGTAATGTAGATCTGGCGTTTAGTTGAATGACTCTGAGAAGTGTAATTCTGGTTTCTGAACGGATTACGATTGCCCTGCTTCTTTTGTTTCATACACTGTCTTGAAAAGTGACCTAATTCTCCACAATTGAACCAAGTAACAGTGTTCATATCAAAACCCAGTTTTGTATCTTTGGTCAGACTGATCAGTTTTCCAGTTCGCTCTTCGTAATCTTTTGCTCGTCTCATAAGATTTGCCATACCCCACATAATATCCATCTTTTCTGCTTCATCTTTATCAAGTTGATGATAATCTTTGGTTGTTAGATGAATGTTACCCACACGACCATCAAGATAACTATCATAAGAGTTGACCAGGCTTGATAGCAAAGCTATATCTTCACTTATCTTTTCTTTCCCAGCTTTCCTCATGTTTTCAATCTTAAGTGCAGAAAGAACATCTGATGCAGTCGGTGTAGACGTCTCTGTAGTATTGGTAGTAGGCTGTGATTAAGTATTGAGAGAACAAGGTGAAACTTGTGGTGGATACGAAGTTTGTTGAATAGGTGCACTGCTTACATTCAAACCATACATATTCTGATTGTTCGTAGTGAAAGCTGTTTGAAATGGTGCATGAGCCGACTTAGGTGGTGTATAACCATTTGGACAATACATTTTCGTGTCTTGAACTTGTTTAGACCTCTTGACTTTGTTTAACAACTGTAGTTCCTCTTCTTGAAGTCTTGCAATAAACGAGTTCACTGTAGCAGTAGCTAATTCTCCACTGGTTTTCAAAGTCAATATGAAACCATTCCATTCTAACAGTAATGCTCCAGCTAGACATGTTACTTTGTCTTTCTCTTCAATGGTTACATCATGTTTATGTATTTCAGCTAGCAAATGACGATATCTTTCAACCAATTCTGTAATGGACTCTCCAACTTGCCATTAAAAACGATCAAACTCAACTTTCAACTCTAAACCTTTTCTGGTTCTGTAAGACGAATTCCCTTCATTAAAAGTACGAAGTGCTTCCCATATCTTGAACGAATTTTCATGACACAGAAATTGATGGAATATCGGACCATCAAGAGCACTTGTCAAGTTACAGTACATCTTCTTCTCCAAATTATATTCTTCACGCTCTTCTGAAGGCATATTATGTAACTTATACAATTCATTTGTAACAGGTGAACGTGGCCATTGAAATTCAGTTTCAATATACTTCCAAAGCTTCGTTTCCTGACCCTCATACCAAATCTTAAATCTTGACTTCCAAGTGGAATAGTTATCCATATTCAATAACCTTGGACATTTCGTACCACTTCCTGATTCACACTCAGCGAGGAGTAATCGTTGAGTCATACTCGTAATGCTCTGGACTAACGGTGCAGCCAACGCGTAATCATTTGAATTAAACATCTTGAAAAAAAAACTTTTAACAAAGATCAGACGTGCAATATTGGATATCACTCGTACGTGTGATAGTATCAACCGTATATGTGAAAGTATCAACCGTACGTGTTACAGACTCAGACGTACGTGTCACTACTTATCCAATAAAATCAAACACTAATTCTCAGACGTGCGAGTGATAATCAACGGTGTGATTACTCGTACGTGTCACCATCAAACGCGTGATCACTCGTGTGATCAGACTTGTCACTTAACCTCAAAAGGTTATGCTAATCCGTGCGTGTGAGTTCACGAGTAACGATCAACCGTGTGGTCAATCGTGCGTGTGATCAAGAAATTTTGACCCACTCGTGTGAACTACTGTTCAGCTCAAATCACCCAAAAACCCTAAAAATTGATGCCAAACCTCAATTTCTTCGTCCAATAGCTAGATTAGCACAAAACAAACATAAACACACTCTCTAATTACAATTACACACGTAAAAATGATTCCTTTTTGATTAAAATCACTTTTATCTCAAAAACCCAAAAATAAACCCTATTAATCACCAAAAATCACTTGATGATGTTGAAATCACAACCAATGCTCTGATACCAATGATGAAACATGACTAGGAACTTCGAGATCAACAGGTTTAATTCACACAATGGCGGAATTAGTGAATCAAACCAATCAAAGTGAATATTGGAAGCTTTTTGGGATTAAATTAGTCAAACCACAACAAGGATTGTGATTAGATTAATGCCTAGAGCTATTATTCACTATCTGGAGTGATTTGGGTTGAGAGAAAATCGGATCAGGTGAACCAGATCTGAGTGATTGTGTGTGAGAGAGGCTTAACCTAAAATGAAGAACATAAACCTTTATATACCTCAGCTGTTGACTCAACCGTGCGTGTCATCCATCACTCGTACGAGTTGGCCTCATCGGCCGTACGGTTGATCACTCACTCATGTCTTCTCATTTAGGTTATAATTGTGACTTAGCTCAGCATCAACCGTGCGTATGAGCCTGTCAGCCGTACGAGTGATGCTTCACTCGTACGTCTGACTAAGTCTAACATAGTCAAACATCCTTATCGCGTTCTTGTAGTACCTGTAACCACATATAAACATAGATAGGATAATAACGAGCGATCATGGTATCTTGTAAACTATTGCACCTGCAATGGACGTGGGTAGATGTCTAGGGACTTGCATAAAATGCATCAACAATCGTTCATTTAACCGGACACGAGAATGGATTAATAGTCAATGGACTCATTAAAACAGGGGAGAATTATGTACAAGGACACTTGGCTTAATTGTTAACAAAGTATTAAAACCTTGTTACAGTTTAAGTCCCCAATTAGTTGGAATATTTGACTTCGGGTATAAGGATAATTTGACGAGGACACTCGCACTTTATATTTATGACTGATGGACTGTTATGGACAAAAACCAGATGGACTTATCGAATAATCCAGGACAAAGGACAATTAACTCATGGTAATAAATTAAAATCAACACGTCAAACATCATGATTACGGAAGTTTAAATAAGCATAATTCCTTTATTTCATATCTTATCGTACCTTTATTTATCGTCATTTTATTTATTGCACTTTTAATTATCGTACTTTTAATTATCGTAATTTTATTTATCATCATTTACTTTACGCTTTAAATTAAGTTATTTAAATATTTAATATTTTACATTAGGTTTTAATTGTGACTAAAGTTTTAAAATCGACAAACCGGTCATTAAACGGTAAAATCCCCCTTTTATAATATATATATATATATATATATATATATATATATATATTCAAATATAGTTTAAAATATAGCTTTAAACTTGGCTAGTTCCCTGTGGACGAACCGAACTTACTAAAAACTACACTACTGTACGATTAGGTACACTGCCTATAGTGTTGTAGCAAGGTTTAGGTATATCCACTCTATAAATAAATAAATAACTTGTGTAAAATTGTATCATATTTAATAGTATTTCGCAATAAAAATATAACTATTTCGTATACACTGCTGCACACATCAGGGTGCGAGTCTGTATGGAGCACGAGCTATTGGTGCAGCTCCTGGTACAAGATCTATTTGAAATTCCACAGATCGGTGTGGAGGTAGTCTCGGTAATTCTTTCGGAAATACATCGGGAAATTCTTTTACGACGGGAACATCATTGATGTTCTTCTCTTCGGTTTGTATTTTCTTGACGTGTGCTAGAACGGCATAGCAACCTTTTCTTATTAGTTTTTGCGCCTTCAAGTTACTAATAAGGTTTAGCTTCGCGTTGCTCTTTTCTCCGTACACCATTAAGGGTTTTCCTTCTCTCGTACAATGCAAATTGCATTTTTGTAACATACGATCTCTGCTCTCTCCTTTTTCAACCAGTCCATGCCAATTATCACATCAAAACTCCCTAACTCTACTGGTATCAAATCAATCTTAAACGTTTCGCTAACCAGTTTAATTTCTCGATTCCGACATATTTTATCTGCCGAAATTAATTTACAGTTTGCTAATTCGAGTAAAAATTTATTATTCATAGACTTCAATGGACCACTTAATTTAGCACACAAAAATCTCTACTCATATAGCTTCTATCCGCACCCGAATCAAATAACATAAGCAGGTTTTTCATCGATAAGAAACATACCCGTAACAAGCTCCGGGTCTTCCTGCGCTTCTTCCACATTAATGTACTCTCCCACGGCTTTGCCCATTATTATTTCCCTGATTTGGGCTCATAGTTTTGTAGTGGCCCTTCTTTCCGCATCCGAAACAAATAATGTGGGCAGTATTTGTTCTTTTAGTCACTGGTCCGAATGCTTCACACTTCGTTGCAACATGACCCTTCCTATTACATTTGGTACATACTACTTCACAAAATTTACCCGGATGATATCCTTCACACCTATAGCATGGAATTTTCTGATTGTTGTTGTCATTGTTGTTATTGAGATTGCTATTGGGATTGATGTGGTTGTTATTGTTGTTGGGACGTTTGGTAAAGTTATTATTGTTGGGACGCTTGTTGTAGTTGTTGTTGGGATTGCGATTGTTGTTGTTGCGATTGATGTTGTGATTGCTGGGATAGTTGTTGCGATTGTGGTTGTGATTGTTGTTGTTGTTGTATTGGTAACTCTTGTCACTGTTTCCCTCCCACTTTCTCTTGACTTGTTTCATGTTGGCCTCTTCGGCCGCCTGTTCTTTAATACTTCCCTCAATTTGATTTATGAGTTTGTGAGCCATTCGACTTGCCTTTTGTATGGAGGCGGGCTCGTGTGAACTCACATCTTCTTGAATCCTTTCTGGTAACCCTTTTACAAATGCGTCAATCTTCTCCTCTTCATCTTCGAACTCTCTTGGACACAATAGGCTCAAATCTGTGAATCGTCATTCGTACGTGGTGATGTTGAAACCTTGCGTTCGTAATCCTCTAAGCTCTACCTTAAGCTTATTGACCTCGTTTCTGGGACGATACTGCTCGTTCATCAAGTGCTTGAATGCTGACCACGGTAGTGCGTAAGCAGCATTTTGTCCCACTTGCTCGAGGTAGGTATTCCACCATGTTAACGCAGTACCTGTGAAGGTATGCGTAGCGTACTTTACTTTATCTTCTTCAGTACATTTAATTATGGCAAACACCGATTCAACCTTTTCGGTCCACCGTTTCAATCCGATTGGACCCTCGGTTCCATCGAATTCCAAAGGTTTACAGGCAGTGAATTCTTTGTAGGAGCATCCTACACGAGTTCTTGTGGAATTTGTTGCACTGCTAGAACCAGAGTTATTGTTGTTATTTTGCATTGCGGCTTGCACCGCAGCTATGTTCGCAGTAAGAAAAACACGGAAGTCTTCCTCGCTCATGTTCAAGTTCTGACGAGTAGTCGGTGCCATTTCCTTCAAAAATAGCCAAAAGAATTAAGTTAATCATATAGAATATTAAGAGTAGTCAATAGTATTTCGTAGCATAATATGAACTTATTTATAAAAGTTTTTTCTTCATATTAGCGTTTTATAGTTTTAATTCGGGTAGTACCTACCCGTTAAGTTCATACTTAGTAGCTAATATACAATTCAACTACTACAATTCTATATGAAAAACTGATTACAATAATATTCACATTCAAACTTATATACAATATTTTGCAAACTTACAATACCGCTATTTTACATATAGCATAAAATATAGCACATAAAAACTTTGATACAAAGCAGTTGGGTAGACAATTCTAGTTAATACGTAAGTCGTTCAACAAAGGCAATAAAGACACGTAATTCATACGTCCAGAAACAAGTCATGCAATCTGGTTTTACTAAGACTACTTCCCATCCTTGGTCTTGTGGAACATAACCGGTGTGTCCGTTGACAAGACATCATGTTGTAACATCTTCGAAGGGACGAGGGTTTCGTAATGTCCAATAACCCCGTAATAATTTAAAAACCTTGTTTCTCACCCCAACTACTGAATCCATCACTTGCGGGAAGGTTTTATTTAAAAGTTGAAATCCGATGTTCTTTTTCTCACTTTGGTGAGAAGCGAACATCACTAACCCGTAAGCATAACATGCTTCTTTATGTTGCATGTTAGCAGCTCTTTCTAAAGCTCAAAGTCCTATGTTGGGATATGTTTAGTCAAAATAGGTTTTTAACCTGTAGCGTAAAATTGCATTTGAGTTCTCCGCATTTAATGCTTTAAAGAAAACACGGCGTAACTTACGGTCTCCCCAATGTGATATACCCCATCTTTCAAATGAAAGCCTTTTATAAACTAAGGCATGCCTGGAACGTTCATCAAATATTCTACAAACTAATTTTGCCGTAAATAACTGTGTCGACGAATTCTGACTTAGTTTAGACAAGATTTCATCAATCATGTCCCCGGGTAGGTCTTCTAAAATTTTTGGTTGTCTATCCTTAACGTCCATTGTGTTTTTATACTGTAAAACAGACGAGAATTAGATTCGTAAAAGATAATAATACAAGCAATTTTCACTTATAACAAGAAAAGTACAAGCACACTTATTTTACATAGTTTTCACCTCATGATTACAACTCATTATTCCGACTCACTAATTTCTTCCTCTTCGGACCTGTTTCGTTTTGCTAATTTTCTAGGGATATATAATGTTCCTCTAATACGAGCCGTTGTTTTCACAAATGGTTTAGAAAAACCTGGTGGCTTAGAGGTTCCCGGGTTATTGTTACAACTTAAGAAATACGGGTGTTGATGATACATATAAAGTTAATCGGGGTTGGAATCAGGTTTCTCTATTTTGATGCCCTTTCCCTTATTATTTTCTTTTTCTTTTTCAAATTGGATCGAGGTAATTTCTATAACATCATTGGAATCCTCATCGGGATCCGATTCATCGAAAAATTGGTAATCTTCCTAATATTTTGCTTCCTCGGCGGAAACACCATTGACCATTATTAATTTTGGTCCATTAGTTGAGGATTTTCTTTTATTTATCTGTTTTTCAGTGGTTCCTAAAATTTCCCCCTCCGGAACCTCTTCTTCCGGTTCCTCTTCTTCCGGTTCCTCCTCTTCCTGTTCCTCTTCTTCCGGTTCCTCTTCTTCCGGTTCCTCTTCGGGAATTTATGAATCTTCCCAAAATATATTCGACTCTTCATTATTATTAGGTGAGTCGATGGGATTTGTACTAGAGGTAGACATCTATCACACATTATCAAATACGTTAAGAGATTAATATATCACATAATATTTACATGTTAAATATATATAGTTTTCAACAAAAAGTGTTAAGCAATCGTTTTTAAAGAAAAATAGACGGTCGAAGTCCAGACTCACTAATGCATCCTACATACTCGATAAGACACACTAATGTAAATTTATGGTTCTCTAAGACCAACGCTTGGATACCAACTGAAATGTCCCGTTCATATCGATATATAAACGTTCCATATTAATTGATTTCGTTGCGAGGTTTTAACCTCTATATGAGACATTTTTCAAAGACTGCATTCGATTTTAAAACAAACCATAACCTTTATTTTATCGATAAAGGTTTAAAATATTACGACGATTATCAAATAATGATAATCTAAAATATAGCGTTTTCACACGATTATTACATAATGGTTTACAATAATATTACACATCAATTTAAGTCTTCGAATGTAGTTTTTAAACAATATTATACAAGCATGCTGACTCCAACTCTTGTCCATAAATTAGCATACAACAGCGGAAGCTCTTAATAATCACCTGAGAATAAACATGCTTTAAACGTCAACAAAAATGTTGGTGAGTTATAGGTTTAACCTATATATTTATCAAATCGTAATAATAGACCACAAGATTTCATATTTCCATTTCTCATAAACCACATGCAATCTGCATAAAAATCATTCATATGATGAACACCTAGTAACCGACCTTAACAGGATGCATATAGAATATCCCCATCATTCCGGGACTCTCATCGGACATGATAAATCGAAGTACTAAAGCATCCGTAACTCGAATGAGGCTTGTTGGGTCAAATAGATCTATCTTTAGGATTCGCGTCAATTGGTGGCAATTATAATAAACACCAATTCTTAGGCTACCAAGCTAGAGAGGGGCATATTCGGTTCGATAATTCAACATAGAATGTAATTTTGATCACTTGTGTCTATTTTGTAAAACATTTATAAAACTGCATGTATTCTCATCCCAAAAATAATAGATTTTAAAAGTGGGACTATAACTCACTTTCATAGATTTTTCCTTCGTTGGAAATAAGACTTGGCCACTGGTCGATTCACGAACCTATAACAAATATGTACATATATATCAAAGTATGATTTAAATATATTCACAACATTTTTTATTACGTTTTTATGATTTAAGTTTGTTAAGTTAGTAGTCCTCGTTAGTAACCTACAACTAGTTGTCCACAGTTAGATGTGCTGAAATAAATCAATATATATTATCTCGAATCAATCCACGACCCAGTGTATACAAGTCTCAGGCTAGATCACAACTCAAAGTATATATAATATTTTGGAATCAACCTCAACCCTGTATAGCTAACTCAAACATTACTGCATATTGAGTGTCTATGGTTGTTCTAAAATATATATATAGATGGGTCGATATGATATGTCAAAACATTGCATACGTGTCTATGGTATCCCAAGATTACATAATATGTATAATACAATATAAATTAGTTAGCATATGTTTGGTCTAGATTTGTTACAAAATTTTCGTAGCTAAAACTAGCAAATTTATCCAATTTTATTTTACCCGTCATTTCTTTGTTTCAAATCCGTTTTGAGTGATTCAAATTGCTATGGTTTCATAATGAACTAAAATTTATGAAACTAAACAGAAAAAGTATAAGTTTATAGTCAGAAATATAGGTTACAAGTCTTTTTTTTAAAGAGGTAGTCATTTCCGTCGAAAAAACGACATCTTGATGACCATTTTGAAAAACATACTTCCACTTTATGTTTAACCATGATTTTTGGATATAGTATCATGTTCATAAGTAATATAATTTTTCCAGAAAACAAACTTTCAATTCAAAGATTAAGATAGTTTTTATTTTTCTAACCCAAAACAGCCCCCGGTTTCACTACGAAGGCGTATGTCCGGTTTTACGGTGTTCTTCGTGTTTCCAGGTTTTAAATCATTAAGTTAGCATTTCATATAGATATAGAACATGTGTTTAGTTGATTTTAAAAGTCAAGTTAGAAGGATTAAATTTGTTTGCGAACAAGTTTAAAATTAACTAAACTATGTTCTAGTGATTACAAGTTTAAATCTTCGAATAAGATAGCTTTATATGTATGAATCGAATGATGTTATGAATATCATTACTACCTCAAGTTTTGTGGATAAACCTACTGGAAAAGAGAAAAATAGATCTAGCTTCAAAGGATCCTTGGATGGCTTGAAAGTTCTTGAAGTAGAATCATGACACGAAAACAACTTCAAGTAAGATTTCCACTCGAAATAAGATTGTTATAGTTATAGAAATTGAATCAAAGTTTGAGTATGAGTATTACCTTGAATTAGAAAGATATCTTACTGTAAATAAGAAAGATTTCTTGAGATTGGATGATCACTTGAAATGGATTTGCAAGATTGGAAGTAAGCTATCAAGTTTGAAAGATTTCTTGAAGTGTTCTTGAATGGTTGTTTTTATGATGATTAAAGCTTGTAATTGAAGCTAAAAGATGGTTAAAATGTTTGGAGATGATCAAGTATGATGTTAGGAGTATTTTGAGAGAGAATTTGGATTGTAAGTATGAGAAAATGGAATGGAAAAATGGGGTGAAATCATAAAAACGGGATTACTTGTTATAAAGAAAAAAAAGATCCTTAAGTTTGTTTTTAGCTCATTATTCATACAAGTTGTTAAATAATGGTTCCACATGTTTTTGACTCTAAGATGGCTGCTAAGAATGAATGATTAAGGGTGTATATACCAATAGTAAATACATCTAGAAGCTGTGTATTGTACGAGTACGAATACCTCGAATTGTTGATGAAAATGAATGAGAATGTAATTGTGAGCATTTTTGCTAAGTAGAAGTACTTTGATATGTGTCTTGAAGTATTTCAAAAGTGTACTAATACATATTAATACACTACATGTATATACATTTTAACTGAGTCGTTAAGTCACCGTTAGTCGTTACATGTAAGTGTTGTTTTGAAACCTTTAAGTTAACGATCTTGTTAAATGTAATTAATCCATTGTTATAATACTTAAATAAGATGTTAAATTGTTATGTTATCATAATAACATGGTGTATAAATATATCTTAACATCATATATATATGTTAAAATAATATTACAACGATAATCGTTACATATATGTCTCGTTTCGAAATCCTTAAGTTAGTACTCTTGTTTTTACATATGTATTTCATTGTTAACACACTTAATGATTTACTTAATTATCATTTTATCATGTTAAATATAGTGTAACAATATCTTAATATGATACATATGTATTTAGTAAGACGTTGTTATAACGATAATCGTTATATATATCATTTTTGAGTTTCTTAAATCAATAAACTCATTGGTTTGTGTATAACTCATTGTTAAAATATTTATGGAGATACTTACTTATCATAATCTCATGTTAACCATATATATATCCATTTATATAACATCATGTAGTTTTTACAAGATTTTAACATTCGTGAATCGCCGATCAACTTGGGTGGTAAATTGTCTATATGAAACTCATTTCAAATAATCAAGTCTTAACAAGTTTGATTGCTTAACATGTTGAAAACATTTAATCATGTAAATATCAATCTCATTTAATATATATAAATATGGAAAAGTTCGGGTCACTACAGTACCTACCCTAAGCTAGAAACCCTAAGCTAATAACTTAGATCCTCAAGTATTAAGAAACCCTAAGCTAGAAAGCTTGAATCTTTATAAGATTAATAAGACCATAAGCTAGAAAGCTAAGATTTAGTAAAAGTAATGAGACCATAAGCTAAAAAAACTAAGATCTTTAACAAAATAATGAAACCATAAGCTAGAAAGCTTGGATCTTTAATGTTCTTGAAGATCCTTAAAGCAAAAGGCTAGATCTTCAAGTTTCATGAAGATCATAAACACAAGTTTTGATCTTTTAACAAAATAAAAGAGATCATAAGTTAGAAAACTTAGATCCAACAAAAGTAATGAAGATTCAAAGCTAGAAAGCTTGAATCTTTCATGTTCTTGAAGGATTCAAATCAAAGTTTGAATCTTCAAGATATAACAAGATCAAAAAGCTAAAAAGCTTGATCCTTTAACGATGATGATGATGTCGTGTAGTAGAAGAGAAGAAGAAGAAGAAGAAGAAGAAGAAGAAGAAGAAAAATTAAAACTTACAATTTTTAGAGTGAGAAAGACTAGAGAGAGAATTAGAGAGTAAGTGTGTGTAAAATGAGAATGAAATCAAGTGTGAAATGGGTGAATGAGGCTTGATATTTATAGTGGTGGAGGTGATGCTTGTGTCTCCAAAAACGTAGCCAATGGGGGAGGGGGGGGGGGGACAAGGGGACAATTTTTTGCTTTTTGGTTAGTGGTGGTTTAAAGGTGGTGCTAGTTGTTAGGATCCCATGCAACATGTATGGTAATGGTGAACAAAAATGCTAGTATGTTGGCTCTTATTAATGGACATTTGTCTTTCATATTAGTGGGTCATTAACTTATTAAAAATTGGGCTAATTAAATGGTCCATTAGCTAGAGTAGGGTGGGCTAAAGTCCAACAAGGTAGAAAGTCCAACAAGACTAACTAGTGAGCATAAGTAAATTACTAAGCGTGATTAAGCAACCAATAAGCCAAGTAATTGTCATTAGAAAATAACAATTAGTATTACGTAGTCATAATATTCCAATTATGACAAAAGTTAAACGTGTACCAAGTACGTAGCTCGCTTTAAACGTCAAGTGCATTAACGGTCGTAAAAGCATTCGGGGATCAAGTTAAGTGATTACACACTTAATAGCACGTTGTAAGATATTAACGAAAGTAATTATCATGAAATAAGATCCTAGAGCATAAACTAGCTCAGTACGCACATATACGCAGATTCGTGAAAGTATAGAGCACAAAAATATAAGTCGAAAAAGTCGGGTCGTTACATAAGTGGAGGGTAATTAATATACATGTCGACACTGCATTTATATTTTAAAATGTTTGATAACTTGAATTTTGATTTGTGTATTTAAGATGTATGAATTTTGAGACAATGTAGATGTGGTTTAGATTACAAATCTGAAAAAAAAAAAAAAAAAAAAAAAAAAAAAACATGAAAGAGATGAAGAATGATGAAGGATATGAAATGGGGCAGAAAGTACGCAAAATGACGAATTTACCCTCACATGCTTGGCACCTGATTCAGTTTTAACGGAAAAGGTTAACAATGTTAGCGAAGTAGGCTATCGTTGCTCCACTTTTAAGTCACAAGGACTATCCATGCTCAAATCACCAAATTTGTCTATTCACGCTGGGTGCTACAAATCACAGGGACTATCCGCGCAATTTTCTCAAAATATAATGTAACAAGTTAATTGAAGTTCCTAAATAAGTACATGTAAAATTTGATGCAAGTATAAATTATATGTCTGTTATTATTAGTAGTCCATCCGTCCCAATTAGATATTTCTGGTTTTCTTTTTTATCTTTTTGAAATTAATAGTTCACTTGAATAAATAGATAAGAATAATTAGTTAAAATACTTTTATAAACTAAGACAAAAATGTAAGTAAAAAGTAAAGAAAAACTGAAAAGTAGACAAAAAAATACATATGTTAGTCACTTTTTTTTAAACTGCGTATTGTTTGAGAACTGTTAAATTGAAACAAAGGGAGTAATATTTGGGCCACAGCTAACTAAACGTCACATCAAAAATAAAACCATCTATAATTGATTTTATTATTATTATTACTTACATATAATTAATTATTAATAATTAATAATTTTACGGCAAATCTGAAAGGGTGACCAAACGATAACTTCAATGGTCATATCTAAGTTCGACTCTACCAGGTATGAATCACCTGTCACTACAAAAATATAGTAGTATATGTGACACTTTCCATTAAATACAAAAGCTAAAAGATAGACGTACTCTTACCTAATAATTATCTCTGTGATTATATTGTACATTTGTACCCATAGTTTTGAAGTTGATTTTCTATTACTCCAATATAACTTGGTAATCTTTTCAATTTAAAAAGTAATCTTACGAATAAGTATATATTCCAACTTACTTTTTTATTTATTTAGTAAAAAAATTACACCGAATATGCTAACGAGTCAAATAGACAAAAAAAATACGGAGTAGTTGAATACGAACTTCATTCAATTACAGTTAATACACTTGACTAAAAATAACAACGTAAGAACACTTCATTAGATCTTCATAGATATCTTGTAACTAAAGGCCAAATTCATCCTTAAGTGTTAATTTCACTGTCTGCTTTGTCTGCGTTGTCATCATGTAAAACTAGATGCCCTCGCCGTTTTTTGATCATCGGTCTTTAACTTCGTCGACTTCACTTAACGTCTAATGATTTTGAGAGTTTGAAAAACAACTTATGTCTTGGAGTGTACGACCTAAGCTATCCAAGTGTTTTTGTGCTAACTCTTTGTTGTTCACGCAAGCTTTGTATAGGCTTGCCGTTGTGCCGGCCTGGGGCAGAGCAAGGGTATTTTTATCATATATATATATATATATATATATATATATATATATATATATATATATATATATATATATATATATATATATACTAGTTTTATGAGCCCGTGCGTCGCACGAAAACGTAAAAATAAAGAAAATATCAATTATAAGAAACAATTCTTTTATGAGGCTGTGATTTGAGGATATGTTATACATTCTTGGATTAATCTAAAGTTTTATAATTAGTCTTCGATAACATTAGTATTGATAATAATCAATGTATAATACAATTATTATGTAAAATACTCTTTATTATTGATAAAATTAGTATTAAAAAGATATTGAAAACAATAGCACGTAAAGCATTTGTATTGAATACAATTACAATACAACAATCAATTTTTCTCATTTAATGTCGCACAATTTCTTGAATATGAGTATCTTACAAATCCTTAGCAGACTTCTCAAATTTCTAATACTAAACAATCTTCAATATCATAATATACTTGGAACAACTTAGCCCATTAGTATCGTAAATGTTAGTATTGAATACAATTACAATACATCAATAAATTGTTTTCATTCAGTGTCGTACAATTTTTTGAACATTAATATCTTACAAAGTCTAAGTAGACTCCTCAAATTTTTAATATCACTAACATTCTTCAATATCATAATAGACTTAGAACAACTTAACTCAATAGTTGCAGCATTAAATAATCCAACATCATCAACATTAAATAACCTAATGGCAACATAATAATAATAAACAATATGATAACAGCAGCAATAATAGAATATACAGTAAAATGTTTATGAGCCCCTCCTTTAAAATATGTGTCCGCAAATATCACAAAGTTTAATATACTTAAGTTTATTTGAATATCATATTTTGTATTTGATATGAATATTTGATTGTTCATTTAAATTAAGTTATATACTTAAGTTTTATTAAAATAAAATTAAATAAATAAGTTTATTCATTAGTTGAACATATTTACTGATGAAGATTGTTGTATCTAAATAAAATTAGATTTATATATAACTATACATATATTAATAATCTAGTCGGAAAAAGTTACATTATATATTTATATAATAACTATTTATTAAAATTATTATATAATAGTGATTATGTAATACTCCGTATATGTTGATCAATGTTACAATTGGATTTGCTTTACAAATATAGATAACACAATCTTAAAAAAAATTGTACGTGTTACATAATTATGGAATCTCTTTTGATTGTTAGTTGGATAAATATATTATTTAATAATAATATAATTAATTTCTATATTTATCACAAGTCACCACTTAGGCAATTTATATCCTTAGTTAACCATAAGCCGCCACATAAGCAAATTAAATGAGAATTAATAACAGAGTGACACGTCAGCATAATAGCACATGCTTTATATAATGTAATAATATATATATATATATATATATATATATATATATATATATATATATATATATATATATATATATATATATATATATATATATATATATATATATATATATATATATTCTATAGTTAATATTAAAATGCTATAATGATGATGTCATTATTAGACTAATTCCTTTGTTAAGAAAAAATCAAAAAAAAAAAAAAAAAAAAAATCTAAACATGGTGGATGATGTCATTAATCTAAATAATTTTGAATTAAAATTAAATCTTATTAATTAATTATATTATTAAATCTTATTAATAATTATTTTAATTATTAAAATTAAATAATTTTGAATGATTTTAATTAATTATTTTGAATTGTACGAGAAGGTATAAAAGCTAGACAGAAGGAAACTCATTCTAAATTTATATTTTAATTTACACTTTTAAAATAAAATGACAACCAATATTATCTCTTATAATTGAATGTGGATTGTTTAATATGCATTTTAGGTGTTTGATGAAATGTTCAGCTGACGAGTTTGTTAGTCGGACTCTGTGGTTCCACGGGTTATTAAAATAAATAACTTTATCATTTACGTTCACTTAATACCTAAAACATATTATTAAACTGTTTCGTTTTAACAAACCTGTGATTTCACGGGTCATTTCACTAGCATATATATATATATATATATATATATATATATATATATATATATATATATATATATATATATATATATATATATATATATATATATATATATATATATATATTTTGTTTACGTGACATCCTCATTTAGCCTCTATTTTGAAAATTGTTGACATTTCAATTTTTTTAGAAAAACAAAATTTAATTACTTATATTTGGAAGGTTTTTAGATATATTTATATTTATTAATATTATATTATGATTAAATTTATTTTAAGAAAGTTTTTGAATTATGGTTATCTCAATATTTTCTATATATTCAATTGGAGAATCTACGAACAGTAAATGTCAATTGCAATTTAGTTTTTAAATCGATTAATTTAACTTTTATATATTAAGTATCGTAATCATGAACACATGTGAAATTGGATCAGTGGTTACATGCATGTCTTTGTGACTAAAGGTTCCTGGGTTCGATCCCCAGGTGATCCTTTGTCATATTTTTTTTTTCCTTTTTACTCTTTTACACATTAATTTACAGTTTATTAAAGTTGTCATAATACATCCCTTAATATTTTTTATTTTTAATTCAGCTCTTCACTCCTATTCTTTTATTTTTAAATTCGTTTAAAAAAAATGAATTAATCGATTTAAAAATTGAGTTGTAATTGACATTTACTGTTCATAATTCTCCAATTGAATATATAGAAAATTTCTCTTATTTTTTATTGATCACTTTTTAATTTTTTTTTTTTTTTGATATTTTATTTAAAATCTTTATTTACTTATTTTTCTCTCTCTTTTCTCTACAAATTATTAGTCTTACTCTCACACTTTAATATTAAATAACAAGAGTATTCAAATTATGTAAATTACAATTATTCATTTGATACATATTTCCTCTTTGATTTTGTTAGGGTTATTAACGTTTAAGTAATTAATTTATCACATAAATTTTGTACAACGAAAAGCTGACTAATTATATTAAATATAAAAAATAAGGGGTTCGCCGCCGCAACGCGCGGCTGACCCCAAAACTTGTTATGTGTAATATGAGAACGAGTCTTTAATTTAATATTTACATTATTTGAAAAGCTAACAATTATATCACCAAAATGAAATTTGAATATTAGATTTTTATTTACATGTATTATATCAATCTTAAACTTCACAAAAACATAAACCTGGAAAAATTAAATGGCTTAAAAAAACAAACTGAATAAAATCTAATTACGTCAAAGTATAGAGATTGAATGCCACATTTGTGCAAGAATCTTAAGTAAAAACTAGAAAAAGGCCCATTTAGCGCGTTGCGGCGATCTAGGCGCTAGTACGTATACATACATACATACATGTATGCATGCATGCATGCATGCATGCATACATACATACATACATACATGCATACATGCATACATACATACATACATACATACATACATACATACATATATATATAATCTTATTTTTACACTATCACGCACTTGCAGCAATATAACATTCAAAACTTTACAATATCGTACTTATAAACAGATGCAACACAATTGCTGAACAGACGCGCCACCATAGTGTAATTGCTGATGAATGATAGTGGGACGAAACGTGTGTGCAAGAACATTAGATGTGGTATATAACTCTGACAGCCTATGTTGCAAACATTAACATAATACAATATCAACATCCTAAACAAATCACAATTAACCACAAGTCATGAAATATTCAAAACACCGAAAACTACAAACCTGTTGATTATAGATAATGACGATCGAAAACAAACTTGAGAAGCGGAATCAGGATCAACCAACAGTAGCAGATTTCAATATGCCTGTACATGCAATTAATTTTAGTAATATCATCGATATCGCGCATTCTAAATCATACGTGCAGCGATAGCATTTATATAATCAATTTTAGTAATATCATCGATATCGCACATTTTTAGCAAACAAATCGTAAGCAGCCATATTGACTACTATTCTGATATACATGCTACTTTTAGGTAACTAAATTTACAAGTTGACAGAGTGTGTATTTCATTTTAATAGGCAATATCAAGTGGTAAATTGGGTGGGTTGGTAACCAGGTCAAAGGAGAACGTACTAACCCAAAATAATCAAAATATGTAGTAAAATACATTACTTGAAATCACTACCTTCTACCATATCCAGTAACATAGTGCAGCAACTCAGATAAGATAAACTAAATTAACTAAAAAATCATAGTAAATACAGTACTGGATTTAACTTTTATCATTAGTGCATTCATAAGTTCCTATAAGTTTTGATCCAAGTAAAGTTCATAGGAATGACCAGAACCATCAGATATTTAACATTCCTTAAACGCCTACAAATTCATATTCTATTACATTAGTAATATCAATGAATGTTATATAATTTTTATTTCTTCCAAAATTAAGATATTAAAGCTCATAAGATTTCTTATATCTTATATCTTATATCTTACTTAAACTGGTTTAAATACTTTTGACAAATAGATAAATAGTTTTCGTATGTGTGAATTCGAACTTTGTAATTTTGGTAATCATTTTATTTGTACCTTGGTATAGACCTGAGTTTCACAATCGATAGCTTCAACCTCAGGTTTTGGATCTAATTTGGGAACTGTGTATAATTTTATTGTTTGAAATTTAAGATGGTACATACCAGTTTAGATGTTGATTCAGGCGGTCCGGGCTTTTCTCGAGCTTTTAATCCATACATCATTTATCATTGTATCGACAACTCTTCTGTTGACAATAACATGAAACTGTTAGTTTTATCAGCACAGATTAATGTAACCCACAATATTGATAACAAAATTATCCAACTATTCACAACATATATTAACTTAACATCATCAAACGTTAAGAAATTTTCAATTAACATATACAGCAGATACCTCTAAATCAGTGTGTTCGATTTCATCCTGAATATTATCATCAAAAAACTTATGATGTTGTTCATTTTTGTCGTCGTTACCGTTTCCGTGATCATACTGAAATCCGTCATCATAATCCATCAGCGAGTTGTCGTCTTAAAATTCAAATTAATCAATAAATAGGCAAATAGTGACTATAATTTAGGTAGGTTCAAACTTAAAATTGGGGGTTCAGGGAAAAAAGGATACTCGAAATCCGCCATGGCTGCAAAGACACACGGTTGCATCAATTATATGCCTTCCCGGTGTCACCCCGCCAAGATACGGATAAGATATCCAATAATCCTTAGACATCTAGCCTGATAATAACAACAATCATCACAACCTTTCTTTACCATATATTACTACGTATTCGTCTAGAAATGACCCATTTTTTTCATTGCTGCAACTATGTTTACCATGTTTGCAACTTGAGATATTCATCTAGCGCGACGAACCATCAAAGAACGGTATGAATCAAAGAAGGAAAAGTAAGTAGCAAACCACATGTCCCACATGATTTGCCCAAAACTAAAACGACAACCAAGGATTAAAACGACAGGATTAACAAAAAATTAAAACACAAAACGACAAACCAATGTTTGGTTGTTATTAGTATACATGGACAAATAAGGCTCAGGCACGTGAACAATATCAGTCAACAAAACATCAATCGCAATGGCTGCAACCTCTTGGGTGCCCCGCCAAGATACGAACGTATTTTCTGATTGCTCAACACAATTCCCATGTGTACGTCATCACAGCAGAATAGGCGAAAACTGAGTATCAAATTGATATCGACTAAAAAGTCACGTTTTCACCCCGGTATTAAGGCCCAAAAAATAAGAAAGATTAGAACATTATCAGTAAAATACCCACTTCGTCAGTTAGAATTGAAGAACAAGTAATTACGAAGACGGTGCAAAAAGAATCAAGAGAATCGGAGCTAAAACGAAGATTCTAGAGCGAAAACGGTGAAAGACAAGAAATCAAGTTACGATCCAGGGAACCAGGCAAGCCAAACGGCCTGCCTTGTAACGACCCTGGAATTTCCAACGTTTATTTATTAATAATTGTTATTATTAATACGTGTGATAAAACGAATGTATGTTATTACATTTACATGTTGCCATGATTGCCCGAACTTGACTTTAATTGCCCGAAACGTCCTTGTGACACCCGGAACTTTCACGAATAATATTTTTAGATATTATTTACATTCATGATTAGTTTTATTAATCATTTTAATTAACTAAGGTTTTTAGTTAATTACTTGGGCTTTATTTGGATTAACTTGTTATTAATTGGACTTGGGCTTGTTTAAAGTTAATGGACTCATGAAATAAGACTCATGAGCCCACCCTACATCTTAATGAACTACTTAGCCCATGTATTTCAAAGTGTAACTATTATTTGGAGTGTAAATAGTTGGTTAAGGCTTTTGGAATCTAGTTGCATGTAATCCACATGAAATCAACCCTAATATCCATCTTTATTAAGCTTTACCATGCATGAACTTTTGGACAATCCTCTTCCCTTTTTTTGACACCAAACCGTCGGCCACCCCTTTGAAGAGGGAGTTTTATTGCGTTTTTTTTATTACTTCTACTTACTTGTTCACTTATTCTCTCATTTTCCAAAACACTCTCAAACTTGCACTTCATTCTCTCTCACTTTTCTCTCTTCTTGTAAGTATTTAAACAACTTGTTCTTCCTCTTTTTACTTGATGAAAACCGTGGCCTTTTCACCCACAAACATCATCATCTTTGTTACTTGTAGTTGATTACTTGTTGTTGTTAGTTTGTTACATATAATTGTTAGTTGTTCTTTACTAGTTTCCAAGAATAAACTTTCTAGTTTGATTCTTCTTATTTCTTGTATTTATCAAGAACACTCAAGAACATAACTTTAGTTATGATTCTACATATACTTTCTTAAAAGATTGCAAGTTCATGTGTTGATTAAATTCATACTTGAAGTTCATGAAGTAAACTTTAATGTTTACTTTCTAAAGATCAAACTTTGGTTTGAATCTTTAAAGTATAAACAACCATGAATAATTTACTTGTTTACTTAGTTTACTTCTTCTTGCACTTTAATTTCATGTAATTAGTTTAAATGGTCAAGTACTACAAGTTAGTCTTGATCTCATTAATCTTGAACTAAAAGTTAACCTTGAAAGTTCAAGAACACACAAATAAGTTTTCTTTAAATATAACTTTGTATACTTATGCTTGATCTAGACTTTTGAGTCATGGATCTTCAAGATCTAACTAAGAACTATGTTCTACATCTTAAGATCTTGATTAGTTAGTTTATTTTCAAGTTTAGAGTTCAATATTTCTATTATAGTTCATGTAAGTGTCAAACCTAAGACTTTGATGTAACTTTGGTTCATCAAACTACATGCAACTCTTAAGTGAGTTGTGCTTCATGTCTTAGACTTGCACTAGGGTTATGATGGTCAAGACTTGGTTAAGATGATGTAGATACATCAATGAGTTGTACACTTGAAGCTATATGCATCAAGGACGAGAACCATGATGAACATCAAGCACCAAGACCACCGGAACTCACTTAAACTTACTGTTTCTGTCCAAACCCTACTGACCTGCTGTTTCTGTAACAGACCAGTAGACTTGGGCTACTGAGACCATGATTTTTAGATATAACTTTTCGAGTATATAACTTTTCATATAGGACTCATCTTAATCCGAGTTACGGTTTAGGATTTATGGCCCTCCGATCGTCACTATGTCCTTTAACGTTGTGCAGAAATTTCTGACCTACTCGCACTTAGACCGTCGCCACGGTCAAACGAAGACGAGTTTGTTTCTAAAAATTTTACCACACTTAAGGGACTCATATACGGAGCCATGGCCACTGGTCTCACCTTAATTCAGTAAGGTTAGAGGCCGTGGTGACTGACTGAAGTCAGCCTTTGTTTTAAACTACTTTCATAAACGAAACCTACTTTACACCTTTTGTTAAATGATGAATGATGATGACCCTTAAGACCTTATTTACATACTTTTAAACCTATTAAGATGATTTACTGACTTAGTACTATTTGTCTTAGGTTGAGGACCTTCGGACCGATTACTTGCACACCTTTTCCGAACCGACTTTACGACTACATTATCATTGTGAGTTATAGCATTCCCTTTTTACTTTAACTTATTTTGGGAACTGAGAATACATGCGGATTTTATGTTTTACATACTAGGCACGAGTACTTAAACCTATATATGTGTGGGTTATATAACGGCAGAAACATTCCCTTTAGCTCGGTAACGTTTAATCATTGGTTTTTGAACCATGAACGTGAATCTTAGATATGGATCCATAGGGTTTGACATCCCCACTCGGGCTAGTAGCGCTAGCATTTAACGAGTGTTTAATACTTCGTAGACATACGCACTTGCCAAGTGTACTTTCAGGGGGTAGAAACTTTAAGTTAGTTACCAAGTGCCCACGGTTAACATATACTTTATCTTACTGTTTTGAAACGCTCTTTGTAGCACTGAAATCTCGTGGCCTACCTTACATACTGTTATACTTAAACTATAGCTCACCAACCTTTGTGTTGACGTTTTTAAGCATATTTTTCTCAGGTGCTTGAGGTTAGCTTCCGGCTGTGTACTAGTCGTGCTGTAGACACCCGCTGCTTAGAGTTGTCATCGCATGAACTACTTTATTTTGCATTCAAATATTCATACTTTTGAGCTATGACTTGTAACGACCATTGTGGTCACATACACTTATTATTTGCTTCTACTTAGTGAAGCATGCTTTTGAAATGTAAAACATTTGTTGTCGGTTATGACATCACCTTTTTATCGTGAATGCAACTTCTTTAATTACAGCATATAGTACTTAACCTTGTAATGATCCTGTTGTTGATGATTCGTACACGATGGTTTTGTACGGGGTATCACATTTGGTATCAGAGCATTGGTTGTAGGGAATTAGGTTGCATTAGTGAGTCTAAGACCGACCCGAGTAGGATTCACTAATAGGACTAATCTACAACTTGCTAGTTTACTTGTTTCTGCTGAACTTACTGTATGCTGCTGCTTACTTTTACTGCTATATGCCATATGCTACTACATGATTTCACTACTTCATGATATTACTTGCTTTCGATTGCATGCTACTTCTGTACGATTCGTTATTATTGCCATACTACTTATTGTTATACATGATTTAAACTGTTGGCCTAATACGTGCTTGCTTATGACTTACTGACATGGAAAATTTATTTTTCCTTGTTCAGATGTCGGATGTACCACCTGCTAGCATTTTGGGCAGTTCAGACTCAGACTCCACCACACCACCTGCTACTGTTACTGATACACCGGTCCCGTTACCCACTAGTGATCCCAGCGCTTCGTCTTCCGGAGTGAGTAGTAGTGTGCCAGCACCTGTGACCACTTCTGACCCTACAGAGATTCCAGCTCCGTCTGCTCCCGGACCCTCGGGGTCACAGCCCCGCATCGGTGGGATTGAGATTCCCGCGGGGTTCGGGGAAGGGCCGTTTCGTAACCACATGCGCATGCCTTGCCGACGCACTCCCGACGGACGTTTAGTGCCGATTCCGCCAGGCAGACACAGACAGATGTTGGCCGCCTTCGGACTGCCAGTTGAGCCACCAATGTCGCCACCACATGATTCAGACGACGGGTCTTCCACTGATGCTCCATCAGACGACACCTCTTCGGATGACTCCAGTGACGATGAGGATCCCGCTGACGTACCTATTCAGGCACCCTCCACCCCGCCGAAGAAGCGGTACCGCCCTGATGGCACCGTTATTCCAGGGGTGAATGGAGGTCGTGCTTTCACTGACGCTTTTGGTCGGCGTCGGAGGGTTACTGCCCGTAAGCGGCTTGTGCCGTACCCTGCCGACCCACAGATACGTAAGGTTCCCCGTTACGTATTGACTATTCCTGGAACCGTACCGCCTAGATTTAGATACGGACCATTCCCATCTAGGGACGTACCGTCTACATCCGGATCTGGACCATCTACTTCAGCACCACCCGCACCATCGGCAGCACCAGCACCATCCGCTCCACCGACCCCACCTGCACCACCAACACCGCCTGCCCCACCATCTCCCACTGTTGAGGAATTGACAAGGGAGGTGGGAATCCTCCGAGCTCGGGTTACTGAGCTCGAGGAGCAGTTGGCTCAGGTTTTAGACATCCTACACCCACCTTCACCGTAGGACTTTTGTATTTAGATTTCGTTATGTAATCTAGTTGTAGTTTATTGTATTACTCATGTATTGTACGGACTTATTCAGATGTATGAAACTTATTATTATTAATGAATGGAACTTTGCGTTATTTAATTCTTGCACGATGTTCTATTTACATTACTGTACGATGATTCTGTGGTATTTGTACCTAGATGCGTTATTTAATAACATGTGATGTTTTGATTCCATGTTGGTTAATATATACTATGTTATTACATATTGAATGCTGGATTTTGACTTAAGTCAAAACTTTTGTTTAGAATACCATGGCCAACGGAAGAACCACACCTACCGCAGCCCAGATTGAGGACATGATCAACAAATGGGTCGCTGCAGCCCTAGCAGAAAGAAACCTCCAAGCTCCACCGCCACCACCACCGGTTATCCCACCCGTTCGAAATGGGTGTACTTACAAGGAATTCCAGAGCTGCAAACCACATAACTTCAGTGGAACCGAGGGACCGGTTGGTCTCACCAGATGGTTCGAGAAACTTGAATCAGTATTCCGAGTTAGCAACTATTCGGAGGATAATAAGACTAAGTTTGCTTCATGCACGCTATCTGACGGCGCGCTAACGTGGTGGAACACATTAGCTCAAGCGAAAGGCATTGTTGAGGCGTATGCTACGCCATGGGAGGAATTCAAAGTGGCTATGATTGATGAGTATTGTCTAAGAACCGAAATCCAAAAGATGGAGATGGAATTCATGCAGTTAAAGGCCGTTGGGAACGACCTTGATGGTTACAACAGGAGGTTTCTTGAGTTAGCTCTTATGTGTCCGACAATGGTCACCCCGGAATTCAAGCGTATGGAGAGATACTTTTGGGGACTCCCTAAGTCCATCAAAGGAAACGTCACCTCATCCAAACCACCGAATGTTCCCGAAGTAATGCGCATGGCATATACCCTCATGAATCAGATTCTCATTGATGAGCCAGAGAAGGCTAAGTTTGAAGCTGGAAGTAGTGAAAAGCGAAAGTGGGATAATAACAACAACAACCACAACTACCACAACAACAGGGGGAGAACCTATGACCAGACCCCCGCCAAGAGGCACAACAACGGTGGAAACCCCAACCCCAACAACAACACCAACTCCAACCCGAACTATAAGGGAACCTTACCACAATGCAAGCGGTGCTACAAGCACCATACTGGATATTGCAATGTTGTCTGTGAGAAGTGTCAACGGGCTGGGCATATCGGGAAAGACTGCAAGGTCACCACTTTGAATGGAAAGCCGAACACCAATGGACCGAAGAAGTGCTACGAATGCGGACAGACGGGCCATTTCTGAAATGCGTGCCCAAACAAGCGAAAATACGGCGGACCACCCCGCGCTAGAGCTTTCAATGTTAATGCAAGGGATGCACGCGATAACCCCGACTTGGTGACAGGTATATTCAAAATCAACAATCTTTTAGCTCCTGTCTTGTTTGATACTGGTGCGGATAGAAGTTATGTATGTAAACATTTTTGCGATAAGATTAATTGGTCATTAGTCCCGTTAAAGGAGAGTATGCTTGTCGAGGTCGCAAATGGAAAACTTGAAAAGGTTGACCATATTAGTCGTGGAGCTATTATCAACATAGCTGGTGCTGATTTTGAAATTGATTTGATATCAATCAAACTGGGAAGTTTTGACGTGATCGTCGGCATGGATTGGTTGAGCAAGATAAGGGCCGATATTATCTGTGGAGATAAAGCACTTCGCATACCACAAGGAGATGGCGAACCACTGATCATCTACGGAGAGAGATGTACCTCGAAGTTGAACCTCATTAGTTGCGTGAAAGCGCAAAAGATTACGAAGAAGGGACGTTTTGCTGTCCTAGCACATGTGAAAGCGGTAGAAACTGAGGTGAAGAGCGTGAACGACGTTCGAATTGTGAATGAATTTTCCGATGTCTTCCCAGAGGAATTGCCTGGATTGCCGCCATAGAGAGCAGTAGAGTTTCAGATTGATTTAGTGCCAGGAGCTGCACCTGTAGCTTGCGCACCTTATAGACTCGTACCTTCCGAGATGCAAGAATTACAGAGTCAACTACAAGAACTACTTGATCGTGGATTTATCCAACCAAGTTTCTCGCCTTGGGGCGCACCTGTGTTGTTTGTGAAGAAGAAGGATGGATCCTTCCGTATGTGTATCGACTACCGTGAACTCAACAAATTGACTATCAAGAATCGGTATCCTCTTCCACGAATTGACGATCTTTTTGATCAACTATAAGGATCGAGTGTCTACTCAAAGATCGATTTGCGATCCGGTTATCACCAGTTGAGGGTGAAGGAAAGTGACGTGATGAAGACTGCATTTAGAACTCGTTATGGTCATTATGAGTTTCTCGTGATGCCATTCGGTTTGACAAATGCACCTGTCGTGTTCATGGACCTCATGAATCGTGTCTGCAAGCCGTACTTGGATAAGTTTGTTATCATCTTCATAGATGATATCCTCATCTACTCTAAGAGCGAAGAAGAACATGAGCAACACCTCCGGCTAGTACTGGAACTCTTGAGGCAAGAGCAACTTTACGCCAAATTCTCCAAGTGTGAATTTTGGTTGAAGGAAGTTCAATTTCTGGGTCATGTTGTGAGCGACCAGGGTATCAAAGTTGATCCCGCCAAGATTGAAGCCATCAGTAAGTGGGAGACCCCCATTACTTCGACGCATATTCGCCAATTCCTAGGTCTCGCCGGTTATTACCGAAGGTTTATCGAAGGATTTTCTCTGATTGCGTGTCCTTTGACCGCGCTGACTCACAAAGGGAAGAAGTTCATTTGGGAACCCGCAAACGAATCAGCATTCCAAACTTTGAAGAAGAAGTTAACCACCGCACCTATCCTATCACTTCCTGAAGGCAGTGACGACTTTGTTGTTTATTGTGATGCATCGAAGAGTGGTTTTGGTTGTGTACTGATGCAATGATCAAAGGTTATTGCCTATGCCTCCAGCCAATTGAAGATTCACGAGAGGAACTACACTACTCATGATCTCGAACTTGGAGCCGTTGTCTTTGCGCTCAAATTGTGGAGACATTATTTGTATGGAACTAAGAGCACTATCTTCACCGACCACAAGAGTCTCCAGCACATCTTTGATCAGAAGCAACTAAATATGAGACAGCGTCGATGGATCAAGATGCTTAACGACTACGATTGTGAACTCCGTTATCACCCTGGCAAGGCCAATGTTGTAGCTGACGCTTTAAGCCGAAAGGAGAGGACGGCACCTCTTCGTGTTAGGGCACTGAACATCACCATCCATTCGAACCTCAACAGCCAGATCAGAGTAGCCTAAGATGAGGCTCTCAAGGAGGAGAACATATCTCACGAACATTTGAACATACTTGTCTCTCGATTCGAGGTTAGGGAGTCTGGACTCCGATGTTATGCCGGAAGAATTTGGGTATATATATATATATATAAGGTACGGAGATCTACGAAACCTGATACTTGATGAAGCATACAAATCAAGATATTCGATTCACCCCGGAGCGGGCAAGATGTACCACGACCTTAAAGAACAGTATTGGTGGCCGAATCTTAAGAAGGACTTTGCGACTTATGTTGGGAAGTGTTTGACTTGCTCGAAGGTTAAAGCCTAGCATCAGAGACCTTCTGGTTTACTTCAACAACCAGAAATCCCACAATGGAAGTGGGAACAGATAACGATGGATTTTATCACCAAGCTGCTGAAGACGGTGGGCGGATACGATACTATTTGGGTTATTGTTGACCTCCTTACTAAATCTGCACACTTCTTAGCGATGAAAGAAACTGATACAATGGAGAGGCTTACTCAACTTTACATTAAGGAGGTTGTATCTCGTCACGGTGTACCTTTATCTATCATCTCAGATCTCGATCCCCGTTTTGCCTCTAGATTTTGGCGTTCTTTGCAAGAAGCCATGGGAACTCGTCTTGACATGAGTACTGCTTATCATCCTCAGACTGATGAGCAAAGTGAACGAACGATTCAGACCTTGGAAGACATGTTGCGTGCATGTGTCATTGATTTCGGAAAGGCCTGGGAAAGGCATTTGCCACTCGCCGAATTCTCGTACAACAACAGCTATCACTCTAGCATTAATGCTGCACCTTTTGAAGCATTGTATGGCCGCAAGTGCCGATCTCCTATTTGTTGGGCCGAAGTAGGCGAAAAGCAAATCACCGGACCCGAGGTAGTCCATGAAACGATGGAGAAGATTGCTCAGATTCAAGCTAGACTTAAGACTGCCCGTGATCGCCAAAAGAGTTACGCCGATCTTAAACGTAAAGACTTTGAATTCAATGTTGGTGACCATGTAATGTTGAAGGTTGCACCTTGGAAGGGTGTGATTCGCTTTGGAAAACGTGGAAAGTTAAACCCACGATACATTGGTCCTTTTGAAATCTTGGAACGTGTTGGACCCGTTGCATACCGTTTGGATCTACCAGCATAATTGAGCTCAGTTCATCCTACCTTCCACGTGTCGAACTTGAAGAAGTGTCTTGCTGCACCTGAACTTATCATACCATTGGAAGAACTTACAATTGACGATAAACTCCACTTTGTGGAAGAACCAGTTGAGATTATGGATCGTGAGATCAAAACTTTGAAACGCAACAAGATTCTGATCATCCGAGTGCGATGGAATGCCAAACGAGGACCTGAGTTTACTTGGGAGCGAGAGGATCAAATGATGCGGAAGTATCCTCACCTTTTCCAGACTCCTCCATCTACCTCAGCTTAAATTTCGGGACGAAATTTTCTTTAACAGGTGGGTAATGTAACGACCCTGGAATTTCCAACGTTTATTTATTAATAATTGTTATTATTAATACGTGTGATAAAACGAATGTATGTTATTACATTTACATGTTGCCATGATTGCCCGAACTTGACTTTAATTGCCCGAAACGTCCTTGTGACACCCGGAACTTTCACGAATAATATTTTTAGATATTATTTACATTCATGATTATTTTTATTAATCATTTTAATTAACTAAGGTTTTTAGTTAATTACTTGGGCTTTATTTGGATTAACTTGTTATTAATTGGACTTGGGCTTGTTTAAAGTTAATGGACTCATGAAATAAGACTCATGAGCCCACCCTACATCTTAATGAACTACTTAGCCCATGTCTTTCAAAGTGTAAGTATTATTTGGAGTGTAACTAGTTGGTTAAGGCTTTTGGAATCTAGTTGCATGTAATCCCCATGAAATCAATCCTAATATCCATCTTTATTAAGCTTTACCATGCATGAACTTTTGGACAATCCTCTTCCTTTTTTTTGACACCAAACCGTTGGCCACCCCTTTGAACAGGGAGTTTTATTGCATTTTTTTTATTACTTCTACTTACTTGTTCACTTATTCTCTCATTTTCTAAAACACTCTCAAACTTGCACTTCATTCTCTCTCACTTTTCTCTCTTCTTGTAAGTGTTTAAACAACTTGTTCTTCCTCTTTTTACTTGATGAAAATCGTGGCCTTTTCACCCACAAACATCATCATCTTTGTTACTTGTAGTTGATTACTTGTTGTTGTTAGTTTGTTACATATAATTGTTAGTTGTTCTTTACTAGTTTCCAAGAATAAACTTTCTAGTTTGATTCTTCTTATTTCTTGTATTTATCAAGAACACTCAAGAACATAACTTACTAGTTATGATTCTACATATACTTTTTTTAAAAGATTGCAAGTTCATGTGTTGATTAAATTCATACTTGAAGTTCATGAAGTAAACTTTAAAGTTTACTTTTTAAAGATCAAACTTTGGTTTGAATCTTTAAAGTATGAACAACCATGAATAATTTACTTGTTTACTTAGTTTACTTCTTCTTGCACTTTACTTTCATGTAATTAGTTTAAATGGTCAAGTACTACAAGTTAGTCTTGATCTCATTAATCTTGAACTAAAAGTTAACCTTGAAAGTTCAAGAACACACAAATAAGTTTTCTTTAAATATAACTTTGTATACTTATGCTTGATCTAGACTTTTGAGTCATGGATCTTCAAGATCTAACTAAGAACTATGTTCTACATCTTAAGATCTTGATTAGTTAGTTTATTTTCAAGTTTAGAGTTCAATATTTCTATTATAGTTCATGTAAGTGTCAAACGTAAGACTTTGATGTAACTTTGGTTCATCAAACTACATGCAACTCTTAAGTGAGTTGTGCTTCATGTCTTAGACTTGCACTAGGGTTATGATGGTCAAGACTTGGTTAAGATGATGTAGATACATCAATGAGTTGTACACTTGAAGCTATATGCATCAAGGATGAGAACCATGATGAACATCAAGCACCAAGACCACAGGAACTCACTTAAACTTACTGTTTCTGTCCAAACCCTACTGACCTGCTGTTTCTGTAACAGACCATTAGACCTGGGCTACTTAAACCATGATTTTTAGATAGAACTTTTCGAGTAGATAACTTTTCATATAGGACTCGTCTTAATCCGAGTTACGGTTTAGGATTTATGGCCCTCCGATCGTCACTATGTCCTTTAACGTTGTGGAGAAATTTCTGACCTACTCGCACTTAGACCGTCACCACGGTCAAACGAAGACGAGTTTGTTTCTGTAAATTTTACCACACTTAAGGGACTCATATACGGATCCATGGCCACTAGTCTCACCTTAATTCAGTAAGGGTAGAGGCCGTGGTGACTGACTGAAGTCAGCCTTTGTTTTAAACTACTTTCATAAACAAAACCTACTTTACACCTTTTGTTAAATGATGAATGATGATGACCCTTAAGACCTTATTTACATACTTTTAAACCTATTAAGACGATTTACTGACTTAGTACTATTTTTCTTAGGTTGAGGACCTTCGGACCGATTACTTGCACACCTTTTCCGAACCGACTTTACGACTACATTATCATTGTGAGTTATAGCATTCCCTTTTTACTTTAACTTATTTTGGGAACTGAGAATACATGCAGATTTTATGTTTTACATACTAGGCACGAGTACTTAAACTTATATATGTGTGGGTTATATAACGGCAGAAACATTCCCTTTAGCTCGGTAACGTTTAATCATTGGTTTTTGAACCATGAACGTGAATCTTAGATATGGATCCATAGGGTTTGACATCCCCACTCGGGCTAGTAGCGCTAGCATTTAATGAGTGTTTAATACTTCGTAGACATACGCACTTGCCAAGTGTACTTTCAGGGGGTATAAACGTTAAGTTAGTTACCAAGTGCCCACGGTTAACATATACTTTATCTTACTGTTTTGAAACGCTCTTTGTAGCACTGAAATCTCGTGGCCTACCTTACATACTGTTATACTTAAACTATAGTTCACCAACCTTTGTATTGACGTTTTTAAGCATATTTTTCTCAGGTGCTTGAGGTTAGCTTCCGCTGTGTACTAGTCGTGCTGTAGACACCCGCTGCTTAGAGTTGTCATCGCATGAACTACTTTATTTTGCATTCAAACATTCGTACTTTTGAACTATGACTTGTAACGACCATTGTGGTCACATACACTTATTATTTGCTTCTACTTAGTGAAGCATGCTTTTGAAATGTAAAACATTTGATGTCGGTTATGACATCACCTTTTTATCGTAAATGCAACTTCTTTAATTACAGCATATAGTACTTAACCTTGTAATGATCCTGTTGTTGATGATTCGTACACGATGGTTTTGTACGGGGAATCACATGCCTGGTTCAGAAACGGCCTGCCAAATGGCTCAAGTAAACAGCCCTCGCAAACGGCTTGGCTTCGCAAATGGCCCCTGCAAACGGCCTGTCAAACGGCCTGACAGCTATTTGCAGAGAAAATTTAGGTTTATTTAAAGGGCATTTGTCATTCATTTCCAACACACACTTTAATTCACTTCTTTCTCTCTTTTGTACAATATTAGTCATACTTTCAAGGTCTTCAACTCCGTACGGGAAACCTAGTACCCGGAGAAGAATGCTGAAGATTGTATTAGGAACGGTCTGGAGTCTTGAAGTTGTCACTTTTGTATTCAGAACTCGTTTAGTCTACTGGTACTTCTATCCCTTGTCTTTATATAATGTCTTCCATTATTAAGCTTTGTGATATTGTTGCCATGATTAGCGAGTATTTATCTTTAGTGTATGTTATGACGTAATCAGTTATAATGTCGAAACTATATTATGGTTTGTGTATGTTGTCAAAATGCTTTCCGATTATGCTTTGAACTCAATCGCTTTTCCAACTAATAGAACGTAGTTATTGGCTCTGTTATTGGGAAGTCGCGAACCCCGATTCAGAGTACACTATCTGTGTCACCCCTTGGTAAGAAAAGTCTATCGGATACAACGTAAGTTTGACTGAGACACACCGGTTGTAGTAAGTCCACCGAGCCTTGGATTTTGACTGAGGACTATTTCGCAGTGAAACATCTAACTAAACCCCTAGTACATTGTCGGTCCTAGACCATGCTAATGTAGTCACCACGCATATAAACTTCGTACATGCACGCTGAAGCACAACGGTTGTTGTAAGTTGTACCTCTGCTAAGTAAGGCCATGGAACACGGATAGTGTTGACTAGTACACTTCACCATAACGCGATCTCAAGCATTGCACCCCTCTTGAGGGATTCTTAGTTAATTAAGGAACTATTTGTTCGAACACATAAAGGACAAGATGACTGTCAATTCCATGGGTTACCAAATGATGATCCTAATTCTCACCTCGATAACTTCATATCTCTTTCGAAGTCCTACAAGCAGTCAGGGATAGGACAAGATATAGTCCGGCTATACTTGTTCCCCTATTCTTTCACTCATCATGCACAAACATGGTTCGAAGGACTGGAAAAAGATTCCATCACGTCTTGGATGGAGATGGCTACTAAATTCCTAACCAAATATTTCTCTCCTTCTAAACAAACTAAGCTTAAGAATGACATCATTAACTTCAAACAAAATTATGATGAATCTCTTTACACTGCATGGGAGCGATTCAAAACCCTACTGAAGAAATGCCCTAATCACAAGTTAGAACTATCAGCCCAAATCTGCACCTTATACAACGGTCTTACGGTAAATCATAGGACGACGATCGATGCCGCCGCTCAAGGAAATCTGATGAACCAAACCGCAGACGAAGCATGGGAGTTTCTTGAAAACATGACAATGCATCATCATGACTGGAACAGTGGTGAAACAACTTCATCATCTGCACCACTCTCCGCACTTAATAATCAAACAGAGGCCATCAAATCTCTCACAGACAAGATGGAGTCTCTTGCCAAACAACTCGGAGAATTGAAGACGCAGCCGCAGCAAGTTAACCAGGTCCAGGCCTGTGTTAATTATACCAACCCTCAACCTACTGAAGAATATCAAGTTGAGTATGAAAACCCTGACGGTTCAGTCTGTTACCCAGCTCGCCAATCAAATCCCGGATTCAATCAACAACCTAGGGTTAACCAATTCCAAAGAAAAAACCAACATTTTCGCTATCGTTACCCACCTTATCCACCTCAACAATCTCAATTGACTTACGATCAACCACTTCCACTCACTGGCCCACCAGCTGAGAAAAATTTCGCAACCACCCAAATTACAAAAGTAGCCAACCCCACTCTCGGAACTGATGATCAGTTGACACAGTTAATTCAAGGACAACAACAGTTAAATCAGAGAACTGCATCTAGACAAGACCAGACAGAGATACTAATGAGATTTCAACTGGCTCTTCTCAAAAGTCTAGAAACGCAGCTCGGACAGTTATCACAACGCCTTGAAACCCGACCCCAGGGAAGGTTACCTAGTAATACTATCCAAAATCCCTACATAGAGGAAGCTAAGCAAATGGACTCAGTAATCCCAGGAGAAGAACCACGGAGAAGGTCAGCTAGAATCAAGAACAAATCAACGTATACTCACCAGTTGTCCACCACAACTCCAGTTCGTGTACCCTACCCTGAAAGGTTACAGGAGGAACCATCTAAGCTTGATTCCTTCAAACTTGATGGAAGATTCTTGGACACCGTGTCCAAAGTGCCTAATCAAAAGAGATATATCCGAAGGCTTCTCTCTACAAAGGAAAAGATACCAGATTCTAACAAAAGTCCCCTGAGTGAAGACTACTCAGCAGTACTCAGAAACTCTCTACCACAGAAGCTAGGAGATACGGGCCGATTCATTTTCCCATGTTCAATCAACCAATCAGGAACCATTCATGCGCAAGCAGATTTAGGATCCAGTATCAATCTAATCACCTACTCTCTCTACAAGAGATTAGAGTTAGGAGACTTGTCACCAACCAAAATGACAATCCAACTTGCCGATCATACAATTCAATATCCTAAGGGCATAGTTGAGAACGTCTTGGTGAAAGTCGACAAATTCTTGTATCCTACGGATTTCGTAGTGATAGACATTCAGGAAGACCTACACACACCAATAGTGTTAGGAAGACCTTTCATGAATACGGTTAGGACACTCATTGATGTGTACAATCAAACCCTGATGTTACGATCACATGGGGAGAGCGTTACCTTCAAAATAGACTGACCTACCGATCTTTCTGGACAGGAAGAGATGTTTGCTATTTCCACCAGACGGATCACTTCCGATGATGAGTCTCCACCACCAGCCGAAGATATCGAGATGGGTGTCGAGTCACAGTCTGTTGACGACCCAGAAATGGAAGAAGAGGATTTCATCGAAGAAATAGAGGAAGAGGAGGAATCTGAAGAGGAAGAGGAAATGAAAGACGTAAAAAAACTGCGATAATACCATCTCCAAGCCTGGAGCGTCACGAAGAAATAATGAGGCTTGAGACTAAAGATCACAGTTTAATCATTCGCTTCAAGAAGAAGACCGATAAGGTTGAAGTTAAGGACATAGAAATTGATCCTGAAAGTGTCAAAGTGAAGAACCAAAATACTGAAGAAACCCGTTCATCGGATGAATCTTCAGACGATTATTCTAATGATAATAACGAGGAAGAGCCACATGAAGACATTTTGGATAGCTCTTATTCTCCATCCAACCCAGATCAGGAGGTGCCGGACTCTTCTTCAGATCGGATCCCGATCATATCCACTCACGCCGATATGATAACCTTCATCAATGACACCGATGAATTTGAAGAGATTCTCGAAGCCATCTATAAATCAACAATTGATTACACATTACGCTTAACCGAAAGAGTCACGGCTATCAAGAACAAACACGATCGTTATCTCCAGAGAGAAGACAATAATGCTGAAATCCTAGAAGAACGCATCCAAGACTTTATCAATACCCTTCACGATCATATCTACCGCGAAGAAAGGTAACGAGAGCACGACTCAATAGTTCGCACTATTCTAGAGACGAGATTTTGTTGAGATCAGAAGATCATTTACTCTAAGGTTTACAACGCCTTAGCCGGATCTGCACTTCCGTTCTCATCAATTCAACGAGCACTACTGACTCTCATCTGGAAGCATATGGATATTTCCACCAGACGCCCGACTTATCACTCCGACTAAAAAATGATCGAGGATATTGTAACAACCCGACTTTTTCCGTTTACTAACGTTACTTGTCCGTTAAATATTTAACGGTGATTACTTAGAACTTTATGTGTTTGATTGATTTAAATGCATACTTGATCCTAGTGGATTACTTGAATTAATATTTTATATTAATTTATGAACTTATTTCGGATAGCGAAATAACTAGAAAATGTTACGATTAAGTTAATCGCCTAGAAAGCTTTTCAGTTTACGAAAGTTAGAGAGACGAGAAAATAATTATTTTTAATAATTATTAACTTCAAGAAAAACCTATTTAATTTATTATATATTTAATGAATTAAACTTGGTGGGATGCGTTTTAACGATCAGTTAACGTTCCGGGAACCCGGTACGGTTAACGACAACTAGAAACGGACCACACTTAGTGTTTAAGCAAGCCAAAGCATAATGTAATTTAATTTTAATAATTATATTATATAATTATTATTTTTTAAAAGTACTTTCAATTTAATAGAATTTATATAGATTAAAAACGCGAGAAATTAACGTTTATCGATTCTGTTTGCGTTTTCGGTTAACGACACTCGAGGGATTTCACAATACTTGAACTACCTAGACAAAATGAATCCCAAGGAGACTTATTTCAGCCCCTAGGCCAAAATCCACAAGAAGGGGGCTTCTTTGACTTATTTTGGGCTAAAAGGTTACTAGTGGGTTTGTAATTAGGCCCTAAAGCTAACCCTTAAAACCCATAATTGGAAAAATACACCCATTCACTCCCTCCTATCCCTAAACCACGAAAATTGCAGCTCCTCCCTCATCCTATCATCTTCATTCATCAACACCACACAAACGCCATCAATTTTGATTGTTTGCTTGAACCTTCAACACGAAAGTGCTTCCTTTGATCGTCCTCTACACGCTAGTACTAATTGATTTGTGTTTTAAGGTATAAACACTAACCCTAATTTTATTAGATCAGTTTTTATGTCAATTACATAGTGTATTGATGTCTAGTGCTCAATTACATGCGATTAGAGTTGTCGTTAGTCGTTAATTTGCTCGATTGTTGTCTTTGTTATGAAAACCGAATTTGATTGTTATGAATCTAGTTATATGAGTTTTTTTACTGATATTGTATTGTATCTAGATGTATAGATATCGAAAAATTTATAAGTTTGGACTTTGATTTTGCTTGATTTCGTTATCGCATGCTCAAGATATGCTTAATCGAAGTTTTCGTTAGGGTTTAGACGATATCCGAATTTTATATGTTGAATGCTTTGTGTTTTAGCTTATAAAATGTTTACTACTGTATTCCTTATAAAAAGTTATGCAATTTGGACTTAATATTTGCATCAAAAGGTTATGTAATGCTCCCGTTACGTCAAAACGAAGATTTGGTTCTTAAAGTGAGCTGAATCGGTTTTCAAAGTTACATAAAAATTGCTAGAGTGAACTAGGAGTTGATTGAGACTTTGATCTTCTGTAATATGTTAGTCTAAGTGTTCTTTGACAGGTTTCATTTGTATGCGAACTTGCAAGAACATGATTTTCCATGAGATATATGCTCGTCTAAGTGATGAGTCTAGTTGATGATTAAAAACTGATAGGTCTGTAAAGGTTTGCTAAACTGTACAAATTGGCTAAAGAAAAGTTTCTGATTATTTTATCACTAAAATTTTAAGATGATTTGAGATGACTCCAATTGTCCGTTCATCAAAATCTATTTTCTATATTTTTCGAAAAATGTTTAAAACTGACGCGCGGGCAGAAATTGCTATAATGAACTATGATTAGACCCTTTTTGATATTGGACTTTTACATATCGTATGAGGCTTTGGCTAGACTTTTTGGAATCGATTTTAAGTTTTTTTATGAACTGGAGTTTTTCATGATTTATTGATTTATGTGCTATGAGCTATAGTTGGATCTTTCTACGACGTACGAATTTCTAAGGCATGCTTTAAGGTGCAAAAGTGCAATATGCTTAATTATGACTTGTAAATTGATACTTGACCTATGTTTGATTAGTTGACCATATTTGTATGACCTACTGAGATGTTTGAATTTAGTTGACCACTTTGACCAAGTTGACTTTAGGGTTGACTTGCTTGGATTAGTTGACTTTTACTTGTTCGTTGAGTCAGTCAGAGCACTAGGACTTTGCGTACACTATGGGTTGACATAGTATGACCTATATGTGTATACTTAAGATGACCTACATGATTAGGTTTCATTTTTCGATCGAGATTGTTCGACTGCAGTACGTTTTGCTAAGATATTTCAGGTGCTTTTGCTAAGGTGAGTCTACAGTCCCTTTTTCATCATCATTTTTGGGATGAGATACATGCTACTTTTGAACTATTTTCTTAAACTGTTTTTACAATGATATTACATATTAGGCACGAGTAACTTACCAAGAATATACATATGAGTTCAGATCAAAAATCCCTTAGCTTGATTATATTAGTTACTTTGTAAGCTCGACTTATAGGGACGGTACCGTTAGGTTTGACAAACCTCACCGCAACTTTAAACAGGTGCTTATATAGTTGTTACTCGTACACTTGATTGGTGTATCGCCAGGATAGGGTAAACTAAGATATGGGCTCGGCTCACGCAAAGGTTAAAGCTTTATAATCAAGTGCTCATGATAAGTGTATATTATTACGAAGCTTTTCAGAAATCTCGTGGCCTAACTTACGAAGAACGTTACTTAAAGATGATGTTTACAAACTTGAAACTGGACATGTTAATGTCTACAAACAGATGAAATGAAAAGAACTTTTTGATGTCACTCACAGTTGAAACTTGACATCTTACAAACAGTTTATTACTTAGCATTTGCTCTATGCAAACTTTTGAGATTAAACCTTAGCGGTTTATTCAGATAAACGATTTTCAGAAATGATTTTGACATACGATTTATGGAAACTGTTTTATGAAACTTACGACAACTATTTACTCAAACCTGTAGATTCACTCAACTTTATATTGATCCGTTTTGCATTTTTTATCTCAGGTATTAGTTGCTTCCGCTGTAGAACATCGCTGTTATGTAGAAGTCAAGCCAAGCATTGGGACCAGAGTTAATACGCCGTTAGTGGATTCTGACAGGGTATTACATTTGGTATCAGAGCTTTAGCTATAGGGAACTAGGATACATTAGTGTGCTAACAGTAGGGCGCATTAGTGGGTCTAGTCTATTAGCCGTGTACTTAGAATGACTGTTATATGCCATGCTTGCACTATTTGCTCCACTATGCTACCCGTAGGGCTACATATTAGATATCAAATGCATATACGCATCTATACCCATAATGATATGGACTTGGACTAGATATATGATGTCATGAATCACATACGTACACACGACACAACACTTAAGAGCATTAAGTTGACTACGCTATCTTGAACTTATGGAGTGATGTCGAATGGATATGTGAGATAGCGTAATGTAATGACCGGGATTACATTACGGTAACTCATTTAGAAGTTCCGACATCATAAAATAAGGAATTGGGAGCAAGTCAAGTAGGTTACTAGAATAAACATCGTTTAGAACTTGAACCGTATAGTCTCCAATATGTGTAGAAATTTACACTGTGCGAATTAATTGCTATTATAACCTATAAGAAATGTGCAATCACGTCACAATTTATCACTAATTGACAATGTCTGTCACCACCAAACACTACTTGACACTACGAAGACACTGCTAGAACATACTCATCATCTCATACCACTACTTATCGTTGCTTACTACTACAAAACGTCGCCTCTCACTGCTAGACACGACCGATCACTACTTTCTCACTGCTTGTCATTACTAGTTACTACTTGATGCCACCCACTGCTAGTTACCATACTAAATACTACTCAACACTACTAGCACCTCCACGATTTACTACTAGCTACTATGCATCACGACTCGTTTTGGATTTATCTTTAGAGGATGAATTCCTTGTAACAGCCTGCGAAATTCGTAGTAGATATTGTCTACTTAACATCCGACTTTCCTATCATTCAGCCACCCGCGGCTTCACAATTTTGCTTTCCAATACAAGTCTACCGGAAGAGGTATTCACACCTTCCCTCATAAAGGGTATTTCGTTCTTCTCCCCCACCGATGTGGGCAAGTCTGATAACTCACCCTGCTTTCAACATCAACTTCAATAAAGTTTGTCACGAATTCGTTCCTACTTAACAATCATAACATTTATATACTCTCAACACCGGTGCCGATAGAAGCTTAGTCGCTACAGAATTCCGTCACAACATTTAGAATCCAGTATCTGCCTTGGACAACGTAAACTATATGGAACTATCAACTGGGAATGAAATGCATCATGATTGATGTCATTTTAGTTTAAGGAGGTCCTGCTTTAAGAAGTTTGATCGTACACTTCCATCGTAAACGTCTCTCACTCGTAACTCACCCCAAACTTAAATCAATGATTGCTCTTAATCCTTTGCAAATTATAAGTTAAGACCCATACCGTTAAGCTCATAACAACCTTCCGTACCGAACAGTACTCTTTCCGACGATTGGCGAGCCATTACAATAGAAATCTACATGAGTGATGCTTGGAGTTAAATTATTATACTTGGACTACCATATCTCTTTATTTAACATTGTGGTTCGAATGGACTGGTTATCTGATGACACAACCAAGGCTGTTGCGACCAGAAGGCCATTCGAATTTCTTTTACCGAAGACGAATCAATGATGGTGTACGGAGAGAAGATCAGTACACCATTGCGTTACATTAATTGCTCGAAGGTTCAAAAGTACATGAGATAAGGATGTCTCGCAATTCTAGCACATGTGAGCAAAGTTGAATAAGCAGTTAAGAGACCCGAAGATGTCCCAACCGTTAGAAATCTTCCTTAAGGTCCTTCCGAGAGAATTACCATATCTTCCACCTCATAGAGACGTAGAATTTTAGATTGACTTAGTGCCTGGAGCAGCGCTTGTAGCAGGTGCACCGAATAGATTTGCACCTTCTGAATTGCAAGAGTTGTCTAGTCAGTTACAATAGCTTTTAGACAAGGGATTCATTCAACCGAGCTCTTCACCATGGAGAGCACATGTGCTCTTTGTTAGGAAGAAGGATGGATCTATGAAACCTTGTATCAAGAATAGATACCCGCCATCAAGAATCAATGATTTGTTATATCAGTTGCAAGGATCTGGATGTTACTCTAAGATGATCTAAGGTCATGTTACCATCAAATGAGAGTAAAAGAGACAGATATACTGAAGACAGCATTTAGGAAACGCTATGGTCATCATGAGTTTATTGTAATTTTGTTTGGATTGACGAACGCACCAGCTGTGTTTATGGATCTCATGAACCGTGTGTGTAAGACATATTTGGACAAGTTTGTTATTGTGTTTATCGACGATATTCTGATATATTATAAGAACGAGGAGGAAAATGAGCAACATCTTCGTTTGCTACTTGAGATGCCCAGGAAGGAGCTGATGTATGCGAAGTTTTCAAAGTGTGACTTTTGGTTACAAGAAGTTCAATTTTTGGGTCATATCGTAGGTGTAAATGGTACTCACGTTGATACTGCGAAGATAGAAACGATCAAGAAGGAGGAGACTCCTAAGTCGCCAACGCATGTTCGGAAATTCTTAGGTCTTGCATATTATTATAGAAGATTCATTGAGGAATTTTCTACTATTGCCCGACCGTTAACAGCATTGACTCACAAGGATACGAAGTATGAATGGACAGAGCTGCATGAGTCCACATATCAGTTGTTAAAATAGAAATTAACTACTACCCCGATTTTTGTCTTTACCCGAAGGAACTGAGGATTTCATGGTCTACTGCGATGCTTCACGATAGGGTTTTGGTTGCGTGTTAATGCAACGTAAGAAAGTGATTGCATACGGATCACGACAATTGAAGATACACAAACAGAATTATACAACTCATGATTTAGAACTTGGTGCTATAGTCTTTGCACTGAAGATGTGGAGACACTATCTGTATGGTACTAAGTTTACTGTTTTCACGGATCACAAGAGTTTGCAACATCTTTTTGATCAGAAACAGCTTAATATGAGACAGAGGCATTGGATAGAGCTATTGAATGACTACGACTACGAGATTTACTATCATCCTGGCAAGGCTAATGTCATTGCAGATGCCTTGAGTAGGAAGGAAAAGGCTAAACCTCTCCGAGTTAGAGCATTGAACATGACTGTTCGAACGAACCTTACTTCTCAGATACGCGATGCACCGCTAGAGGCATTAAAGGAAGAGAATGTTGCTATTGAGTCACTCAGGGGAGTAGATAAGAAATTCGATGTTCAAGATGGAACTCGATATTTCATAGATAGAATTTGGGTACCGAAGTTTGGCGGATTAAGGGAACTAGTGCTAGATGAAGCACACAAGACGAGGTATTCCATTCACCCTGGATCTGACAGGATGTACCAAGATCTTAAGGCACTGTACTGGTGGCCTAATATGAAAGCAGATATAGCAACCTATGTTAGTAAGTGCTCAACGTGTGCTTAAGTAAAAGCAGAGCATCAAAAGCCATCAGGACTGTTGACACAGTCAGAGATTCCCCAGTGGAAATGGGAACGTATTACTATGGATTTCATCACTAAGTTACCCAAGACTGTGGGAGGTTATGATACGATTTGGGTTATCATTGATCGTCTCACAAAGTCTGCTCATTTCCTACCGATTAAGGAAACGGATAAGATGGAGAAGTTGGCACAAATCTATATAAAGGAAGTAGTTTCCCGACATGGAGTGCCAATATCCATTATTTCCGACAGAGACAGCAAATTTACATCTAGATTCTGACAAGCATTGCAAGAGGTAATGGGAATCCGTTTAGACATGAGTATAGCATATCACCCACAAACTGATGGACAAAGCAAGAGAACCATCCAAACACTAGAAGACATGTTAAGGGCATGTGTTATTGATTTCGAAAATGGATGGTATAGACATCTACCGTTAGTAGAATTTTCATATAACGATAGTTATCACGCTAGTATAAAGGCAGCGCCTTTTGAAGCATTTTATGGTAGGAAGTGCAGATCACCTGTATGTTAGACTGAGTTAGGAGATAGTCAATTTACTGGTCCTTAGATCATACACGAAACAATCGAGAAGATCGCGCAGATACAAGAGAAACTGAAAACGGCGCGAAGTCGTCAAAAGAGTTACGCCGACGTTAGAAGGCGAGATTTAGATATTCAGGTTGGAGATAAGGTTATGCTCAAGGTATCACCCTGGAAGGGTGTAGTGCGTTTTGGTAAGCGAGGAAAGCTAAGTCCGAGGTATATTGGCTCGTTTAAGATTACCGAAGGAATTGGACCGGCAGCGTACATACTAGAGTTACTGCAAGGACTCAGCGAAGTTCACGACACTTTTCATGTTTCTAACTTGAAGAAATGCTTATCAGGCGAAAGTTTGGTAATTCCTTTGGAAAAGATACAAGTTGATAGTAGACTTCATTTCGTAGAGGAACCTATTGAAATTTCAGGCCGTAAGGTCAAATGTATAAAGCAGAGCAACCTACCGATTGTTAAATATAGAAGGAACGCCCGTAGAGGACCAGATTCACGTGGGAAAGTGAAGAGCAGATAAGACAAAAGTATCCGCAACTGTTTCCCGAGGAGACGACTACGGCGGACATTCACTAAAATTTCGGGACGAAATTTTTCATAACAGGTGGGTAATGTAACAACCCGACTTTTTCCGTTTACTAACGTTACTTGTCCGTTAAATATTTAATGGTGATTACTTAGAACTTTATGTGTTTGATTGATTTAAATTCATACTTGATCCTAGTGGATTACTTGAATTAATATGTTATATTAATTTATGAACTTATTTCGGATAGCGAAATAACTAGTAAACGTTACGATTAAGTTAATCGCCTAGAAAGCTTTTCAGTTTACGGAACTTAAAGAAACGAGAAAATAATTATTTTTAATAATTATTAACTTCAAGAAAAACCTATTTAATTTATTATATATTTAATGAATTAAACTTGGTGGGATGCGTTTTAACGATCAGTTAACGTTCCAGGAACCCGGTACGGTTAACGACAACTAGAAACGAACCACACTTAGCGTTCGAGCAAGCCAAAGCATAATGTAATTTAATTTTAATAATTATATTATATAATTATTATGTTTTAAAAGTACTTTCAATTTAATAGAATTTATATAGATTAAAAACGCGAGAAATTAACGTTTATCGATTCTGTTTGCGTTTTCGGTTAACGACACTCGAGGGATTTCACAATACTTGAACTACCTAGAAAAAATGAATCCCAATGAGCCTTATTTCGGCCTCGAGGCCGAAATCCACAAGAAGGGGGCTTCTTTGACTTATTTTGGGCTAAAAGGTTACTAGTGGGTTTGTAATTAGGCCCTAAAGCTAACCCTTAAAACCCATAATTGGAAAAATACACCCATTCACTCCCTCATATCCCTAAACCACGAAAATTGCAGCTCCTCCCTCATCCTATCATCGTCATTCATCAACACCATACAAACACCATCAATTTTGATTGTTTGCTTGAACCTTCAACACGAAAGTGCTTCCTTTGATCGTCCTCTACACGCTAGTACTAATTGATTTGTGTTTTCAGGTATAAAAACTAACCCTAATTTTATTAGATCAGTTTTTATGTCAATTACATAGTGTACTGATGTCTAGTGCTCAATTACATGCGATTAGAGTTGTCGTTAGTCGTTAATTTGCTCGATTGTTGTCTTTGTTATGAAAACCGAATTTGATTGTTATGAATCTGGTTATATGAGTTTGTATGCTGATCTTTTATTGTATCTAGATGGATATATCTTGAAAAATTAATAATTTTGGACTTTGATTTTGCTTGATTTCGTTATCGTATGCTCAAGATATGCTTAATCGAAGTTTTCGTTAGGGTCTACATGATATCCGAATTTTCTTAGTTGCATGCTTTGTGTTTTAGCTTATAAAAAGTTTACTACTGTATTCCTTATGAAAAGTTATGCAATTTGGACTTAAGATTTGCGTCAAAAGGTTATGTAATGCTCCCGTTATGTCAAAACGAAGATTTGGTTCTTAAAGTGAGCTGAATCGGTTTTTAAAGTTACATAAAAATTGCTAGAGTGAACTAGGAGTTGATTGAGACTTTTATCTTCTGTAATATGTTATTCTAAGTGTTCCTTGATATGTTTCATTTGTATGCAAACTTGCAAGAACATGATTTGCCATGATATATATGCTCGTCTAAGTGATGAGTGTAGTTGATGATTAAAAACTGATAGGTCTGTAAAGGTTTGCTAAACTCTACAAATTGGCCAAAGAAAAGTTTCTGATTATTTTATCACTAAAATTTTAATATTATTTGAGATGATCCAATTGTCCGTTCATCAAAATCTATTTTCTATATTTTTTAAAAAATGTTTAAAAACTGACGCGCGGGCAGAAATTTGCTGTAATGAACTATGATTAGACCCTTTCTGATATTGGACTTTTACATATCATATGTGGCTTTGGCCTGACTTTTTGGAATCAATTTTAAGTGTTTTTATGATCTGGAGTTTTTCATGATTTATTGATTTATGTGCTATGAGCTATAGTTGGATCTTTCTACGGCGTACGAATTTCTAAGGCATGCTTTAAGGTGCAAAAGTGCAATATGCTTAATTATGACTTGTAAAGTGATACTTGACCTAGGTTTGACTTGTTGACCATGTTTGTATGACCTAATTAGATGTTTGACTTTAGTTGACCACTTTGATCGATTTGACTTTAGGGTTGACTTTGGTTGACTTTTGTTGACTTGCTTGCATTAGTTGACTTTTACTTGTTCGTTGAGTCAGTCTGAGCACTAGGACTTTGCGTACACTATGGGTTGACATAGTATGACCTATATGTGTATACTTAAGATGACCTACGTGATTAGGTTGCGTTGTTTGGTCGAGATTGTTCGACTGCAGTATGTTTTGCTAAGATATTTCAGGTGCTTTTGCTAAGGTGAGTCTACAGTCCCTTTTTCATCAACATTTTTGGGATGAGATACATGCTACTTTTGAACTATTTTCTTAAACTGTTTTTACAACGATATTACATATTAGGCACGAGTAACTTACCAAGAATATACATATGAGTTCAGATCAAAAATCCCTTAGCTTGATTATATTAGTTACTTTGTAAGCTCAACTTATAGGGACGGTACCATTAGGTTTGACAAACCTCACCGCAACATTAAACAGGTGCTTATATAGTTGTTACTCGTACACTTGATCGGTGTATCGCCAGGATGGGGTAAACTAAGACGTGGGCTCGGCTCACGCAAAGGTTAAAGCTTTATAATCAAGTGCTCATGATAAGTGTATATTATTACGAAGCTTTTCAGAAATCTCGTGGCCTAACTTACGAACAATGTTACTTAAAGATGATGTTTACAAACTTGAAACTGTACATGTTAATGTCTACAAACAGATGAAACAAAAATAACTTTTTGATGTCACTCATAGTTGAAACTTGACATCTTACAAAAAGTTTATTACTTAGCATTTGCTCTATGCAAACTTTTGAGATTAAACCTTAGCGGTTTATTCAGATAAACGATTTTCATAAATGATTTTGACAAACGATTTATGGAAACTATTTTATGAAACTTACGAGAACTATTTACTCAAACTTGTAGATTCACTCAACTTTATGTTGATCCGTTTTGCATGTTTTATCTCAGGTATTAGTTGCTTCCGTTGTAGAACATCACTGTTATGTAGAAGTCAAGCCAAGCATTGGGACCAGAGTTAATACGCCGTTAGTGGATTCTGACGTGGTATTACAGATATTCACAGCTTTTTCGCTCTCTTGGAGAGAGATAACTTTGAAAGCACACCAGAGAGGCTAGTAATTTACGTAACAATTGATCACCACACCGATCTAATTATCAAAGAGTTACAAGACGCAGTCACAGAGGAAGTAAGACGCAACAACCCGTTATCTCATCTTGAACCAGACCGAGTCAAAATTGTCACCTACGTTACTAAGCAGATAGCACGTATTTTCCAAGAATCCACGGATCCTAATTTCACATTCAAAGCCGGATGTAGGGAGATATACTCAAAGACGGTAACATTAATGCTTGGGTCAGGGCTGCTCTTCACTTCTTTTCAGCTTCGCCTCTTAGTAAATTTGTGCAAAGCTACGAACTCCTACTATGGAGACCACCGATTAGAAGATTTTGAGATACTGAAAATACAGTTTCTGACACTATTTGAAGATCTCCGAAATGAGCATCCTATCAGTGACATAATCACCACCAGCACTGCCTCAATGATTGACATTCATGGGTCAACCAGCAGAGCAGTGGATCATATTCTTATCGGACTTCAAGATTTGTCACGAGCCGAAACCGCGCATTATCTTTCTTTCAGAAGATCTTCAAGAGAAGTACCAGATCTGTTACCACTTTTGGTCCGACACTTTCTCAGAATTTATCCACCAAGACTCGCATTCTCTCGGGAAGACCACGATCATAACTACCAGAGGGGAATGATTACTCTTTAAGCATCACTAAGGTCGAGCCAACGACCTTAAACAAAAGCGCTTCTCGGGAGGCAACCCGTGCAATAAAGTAGAGTAGAAGAATAAATGATGACAAATGAGCCGATGAATAAAGGGAGAAACTTCCAAGCCAGCCAGCTCTCCAAAAGTAACCACGTATGCTGGGGTACCCTTTCTTCCCGCTACTAGTTTAAATTTTTAAATTATACCGCATCCTAAGCTCATCACTAAGTGTGGGATTTCACCCCAAATAAACACTAAACGAGTAATCCCAAATCTTCAAATAAAACTCCTAAGTGTGGGATACACTAGGAACATTGAGGACAATGTTCGTTTAAGTGTGGGATGTTGTTATAATTGATATCGACTAAAAAGTCATGTTTTTACCCCCCGATATTGAGTCCTGAAAGCATAAAGTTCAAAACTTTGTTAGCAAAATAATCACTTTTTTGGTTAGATTTGTAGGTAAAGTAATTACGACGACGATGCAAGAAGAATCGAGAAAATTGGAGCTAAAACGAAGATTCTAGAGCGAAAACAGTGAAAGACAAGAAATCAAGTTACGATCCAGGAAAATCAGCTGACCAGGTAAGCCAAACGGCCTGCCAAACAACCTGCCAAATGGCTTGCCTGGCTCATAAACGGCCTGCCAAACAGCCAGGGCAAACGGCCCTGGCAAACGGGCTGGTTTGGCAAACGGCCCCTGCAAACATCCTGCCAAACGGCCTTCCAGCCGTTTGCAGGGAAAATCCAAGTCTATTTAAAGGCTTTTTGTCATCCAATTTCAACACACTTCTCTTCACTCTCTTACTACAATACACTTTCTCTCACTAGAGCTTTCAAGGCTTTCTCACCTCCGAGCGGGAAATTAATTACCCGGAGGTGAACGTCGAAGATTTTAATAGGAGCAGTCTAGAGGATGTCAGCACTTGTAATGGTCCAGATCTCTTCTGTAAATGGTGAACGCTTTCCTTAATTTAATAAAGTGATCTTATTATCTTAAGTTGCTTTCATCTTGCATGCCTATTTATCCGTTGCAAATGTTTATAATATGTTGAATACTTTATCTGAAACTTATGCTATTGTTATGCTGAAACCCTGACGGTTTAGAAGTTTAATTTATGGATCACCCTTTCCGCTTATTCACGTGGCTATCACCTAGTATTAGGACTTGATCAACCCTAGAAAACGGGTAAGTAGTTATGTGTGCTTAACATCACAATAGGGATATATTACCTACGTATGAATAATCATTTATTCATCAAAGAAGAGCTACCCATTTAGGTTGTGGTTAGAGTAGACAATATAGAGTTCAGTGAGTACTAGTCTGCTTAGAAGCATGATTCGCGTCAGAAGCAACGTTCTTGAGATGTTGTAAGATGATCCGGGGTTGAATAAGTGATCGCAAAGGAGAGACCTCAAATCCATTTAGCAGTAGCTTAGAATATCTAAGATTGCACATCTGTTAATGTTAAGGCATAGCTTAGTATTAAATGGTGGGATATTGCTTCAGTTAGATAAACTAGAATTAAGAAAAGCTGAGACTTTCCTTTAGGGATATACCACTTTGTTCATGTACCTAGGATTCTATCCATAAGGTCGTTTAAATCCTCTAGGTTAACGTTGGGAGTAGGGATATCCGTCTTAGCCATAATCTTCAAGGCCTAAACTCTTAGTGACAAATCAGTTAGGTTTAAAGCCCAGTTGATTGAGGTTTAGTGTTTATTCTAGGAAGATAAACTCTTGTGATAATTCCCCATCAAAATTCTATTCTTCATACTTATCTATCTTTATCCTTCTAGTTATATTAATATAATCATAGTTAATCTTAATCTATCACCACTTGTCACTAGGGTTAACTATATAGGCACTTTTGTCCCACATTACTGAGCAAACATACAAAAATAAGAACCTGAGTTATATTTACCACTTACTCGTTAAAAGGAAGACAAGTAGGTGAATTATAGCTAGGAAACCCCAGCTAAATATAAATAAGAAAACCATTAATCTCTTTTGGTAGTCAAATCTGACGTGTTGCGACCTAACGACACCGCACAAATAAAACCGTCCATTTTGGCCATATCAAAAGTAGAAGTAAGTTTTTGGCGCCGTTGCCGGGGACTTATTTTCTATCTGTTATGGTAACTGTTGATTCTGTCAAAATATCTGCGATTCTTGAGTGGTGTCTAAGAAAGTCAATTATACACGGACTTGGTTGTTGGATTTTTCGAACAGTCTCCAATTATATTGGAACAAAAAGGATCATGCCTCTCTGTTGTCAGCCTGGCTACTTGTTTTAAAGATATATTAATAAGAAACATACATGCTTAACAAACAGGGAGTTTTTCGGTATAGGATTTAAAGTCGCCGTTATAGTAAAACCTTTTCAAAGCTATAAAATATTAATTATGGTATTAATTTCTGTAGATTTCAATTCAAACTTAACCAACTACAAAGAAAGTGCGAATGGCAGTTGCTCTCCCACAACTTCGGAAACCGGAGAAGTTTTCCTTTATAAAACAAAAACAATTCTAAACCCTGATGAATCTCATCAAGAATTAGTTCTTGATCCTTGTAGTTCAAGAAGCCGGATAATTTCATCTGACTTAGAGATTTCAATGCTTTTGGATGAGGTTTACTCAAATGAACCAGGATTCGACCCTCTTCACGATCCAAAAGGGAGGCTCAGTCTTAACGAACTCCTGATTACGGAAGATGAAATACGGGAAGAATATCCAACTACTTTCAAATATCCAGACTTTTTTGAATTTAATCATAAAGAGAAATGACACACTGATAAAACTAAAGCTCCGTTTGCTGAAAATCTGTTAAATCCTAGTAGAAGGTTAGACGTCTATAGAGAATTCATTAGGCACCTCTATTCCTCAGACTTCCCGTTCTCAGCATTTCAAATCAATCTGTTAAAAGAGCTACGTTCTCAAGTTCGTTCTCTTCACAAACTGTTAAAAGAATGTGGGGATGATATTTTCGTCAAGTATCGGGATGCAGAAATTGATTTAGAGTCATTGATAATGCTAAAAACGAACATATATTTCATAGCATTATTCCTCAAGAAAGACAAGCTTTTAGTTGCAATTGTTCTATTTACAAGTGATATTCGTTTAAATAATAAAAGGTGAATACAAAAGACAGATTCGACGAACTGAAGACGCAAACGACTAAAAAGCTCAAAAGTACAAAATACAATCAATGAGGTTCCAATTATTGATAAGAAACGTCTCAAAATTACAAGAGTACAAGATTCAAAACGTAAAGTACAAGATATTAAATTGTACGCAAGGACGTTCGAAAATCCGGAACCGGGACCAGAGTCAACTCTCAACGCTCGACGCAACGGACTAAAAATTACAAGTCAACTATGCACATGAATATAATATAATGTATAATTAATTCTTAAAATTAATATATATATTATATTATATTATAAAACCGTCAGCATAAAAAAACAAAGACTTTTGAGTCTCCCCAGTTGGCCATGCGATCGCATGGCCTGGAGGAAGAAACTCCATGCGATCGCATGGTGCACAGTTCCAGCCCACATGCCTATAAAAATCGAGCTTTGGTGTAACACAAAACACATCTTTTTCTTCTCCTCATTCATACGTAGTATATATTTATATTTATATTTTAATTTTAATTTTAATTTATAATAATAAGGGTGTGTTAGCGAATGTTGTAAGGGTGTAAGTCGAAATTCTGTCCGTGTAACGCTACGCTATTTTTAATCATTGTAAGTTATGTTCAACCTTTTTACATTAATGTCTCGTAGCTAAGTTATTATTATACTTATTTAATCCGAAGTGATCATGATGTTGGGCTAAAAATATTAAAATTGGGTAATTGGACTTTGTACCATAATTGGGGTTTGGACAAAAGAACGACACTTGTGGAAATTAGACTATGGGCTATTAATGGGCTTTATATTTGTTTAACTAAATGATAGTTTGTTAATTTTAATATAAAGATTTACAATTGAACGTCCCTATAAATAACCATATACACTCAATCGGATACGATGGGCAAGGTATTTATATGTACGAATAATCGTTCATTTAACCGGACACGGGAATGGATTAATAGTCACTAGAATTATTAAAACAGGGGTGAAATTATGTACAAGGACACTTGGCATAATTGATAACAAAGTATTAAAACCTTGGGTTACACTCAGTCGACATCCTGGTATAATTATTAAACAAAGTAATAAAACCTTGTTACAGTTTAAGTCCCCAATTAGTTGGAATATTTGACTTCGGGTATAAGGATAATTTGACGAGGGCACTCGCACTTTATATTTATGACTGATGGACTGTTATGGACAAAAACCAGACGGACATATTAAATAATCCAGGACAAAGGACAATTAACCCATGGGCATAAAACTAAAATCAACACGTCAAACATCATGATTACGGAAGTTTAAATAAGCATAATTCTTTTATTTAATATTTAATTTCCTTTATTTTATATTTAATTGCACTTCTAATTATCGCATTTTTATTTATTATTATTGTATTTAATTGCACTTTTAATTATCGTACTTTTTAATTATCGCAAGTTTATTTTATCGCACTTTTATTTATCGCAATTTCATTATCGTTATTTACTTTACGCTTTAAATTAAGTCTTTTATTTATTTAATATTTTACATTTGGTTTTAACTGCGACTAAAGTTTTAAAATCGATAAACCGGTCATTAAACGGTAAAAACCCCCCTTTAAAATAATAATATTACTTATATATATATTCGTATTTTTATAAATTAAACTAATATAGCGTTAAGCTTTGATTAAAAGATTCCCTGTGGAACGAACCGGACTTACTAAAAACTACACTACTGTACGATTAGGTACACTTATTGTAGCAAGGTTTAAGTATATCCATTCAATAAATAAATAAATATCTTGTGTAAAATTGTATCGTATTTAATAGTATCTCCTGCTAAAATTTAATAGTATTTTATATACCCCTTAGCTTTAACATCAAGTATTTTTGGCGCCGCTGCCGGGGAACATCTAGCTTAAAAGCCGGAAGCGCAACGCTAATATATATAAAAAAAACAAAAAGATTTTTATTTTTAGTTTACTTTTATTAAAATATGCTTTTGTAAAAATACGTTTTAAATATTCGAAAATATAAAAAGAAAACAAAAATATAAATATTTTTAAGAGTTTGTTAAATATTTAAGTTCTATAAAAGTTTCTTTATCTTTATTTTATAAAAATATAAGTTTTATTTAATTTATATAAATATATTACATAAATATATAAAACAGAAAATTCAAAACAGAAAAAAAAATATAAAAACACTCGGACCTGCTACTGTAGCAGCCCGTAACCTGGCCCAAAACCTCAGCTCATGCGATCGCATGAGCCCGAAGGCATAAACTCATGCGATCACATGAGAGTGTCTGACACGCCAACTGCAACCCTAAAACTGCATTAATTACGGGTATTATTATTATTATTTAATAAACCCTAATTAGGTTTTATTATTTAATTAGTTATTAGTTTTTAGATTTAATTTATATATTTAGTTTAATTAGTTTAATTAAATTTTAAAATTAATAGTTTTATAAAATAAATAATATAAAAATAATATTTTTATAAAAATTGTACTTTTTACAACTTTTAGAATATTTTTATATTTTATTTTTTTAATTGTTTTTAGCGTAATATTTGTATTTTTCGCTCGTATTTAGTTTTAATTCATAGTTTTTGCCATAGTTATTTTTATTTCTAGATTTTTAGGCTTTGCCGTAAAATCCCTTAAGTGCTTTTTCTTTAGACTAAGATATAGGTGCTTTAGAATTTTGCGACGCCTTTTTAAGTTTTAGTTCCTTTTTAAGATATTGCCATTTGGGATACAGTTTTACTTGTAAGCTTTAATATTTTTAGACGCCTTTTACCTATGTATCAATTATCATTCCAATTAGTAATATCAATTTGCGATTATAATATTAAGTTAGTGATAGTAATAAGGTTGGGTTAGTCAAGTATTTTTAAGTTTTATAAGTCACTCTTTTTCTTTCTTATTTTTTCGTCTTTTCTTTTTCGACCTTTTTCGACGCGCTCTTTTTCTTTCTTATTTCTCGCCATTCTAGTTTTAGGACATAGATTTTTATTCTACTTCTTATCTAAATTTCTTAAAATTACGAAAATTTATTTTAAGTGGTTAAATTGATAGACATCAAAAATTTCTGGTTCGTAGTAATAGTTGGATTTGTACGTGGACCGGGTTATTGGAGCCAAACAGTCCTCAATTATATTGAGACCAAACGAATCCTGCCCCTCTGCTGCATCTTTTGGCTATTCGAAACGTGGGCAAAATCAGAAAAGTCTATTAATTGGATAACTTATATAATTTTTCTTTCCTTTTAAAAACTAATAGGATATTCAGTGAATGCACCGAGCAAGATGTTCACCACCTTTTGTACGTTCACCACCTGTAACTCGATCAAGACATCTAGCAAATATTACCGCCGTTGATTTTTCTTTAGAATCGTCATCCAGTCGACCAAGTACTCCAATTCAAATTTCCGATAATCCATTTTTTGAACCCGACCTCACAATTGAGAATCCGGAGAATATTCAGGGACGATTCATAGATCCTGAACCATTAAATTTTCCTCCGGAACCACCAATCATTCAAACAGAGATTGTTGAGGAACGAACCATTAAATTAGAATCCTCTAGTGATTCCGATTCAACAAATTCAATTATGGAGAATCTGGAACCTTTAAGTATGAAAAACCGAATGAGAGCTAAACGCACTGGCCAAGGTCATGCAATTACTCATCCAGACATTAATGCGCCAGATTATGAAATCAAAGGACAAATTCTACACATGGTGACTAATCAATGCCAATTTAGTGGTGCACCGAAGGAAGATCCAAATGAACATCTTCGTACCTTTAATAGGATCTGCACTCTATATAAAATCCGAGAAGTGGAGGATGAACAGATATATCTCATGTTATTTCCCTGGACTTTAAAGGGAGAAGCCAAAGATTGGTTGGAATCGTTACCTGAAGGGGCGATCGATACATGGGACGTTTTAGTTGAAAATTTTCTTAAACAATTCTTTCCGGCATCTAAAGCCGTAAGACTTCAAGGAGAAATTGTTACGTTCACACAGAAACCGAATGAAACTCTATATGAGGCGTGGACAAGATTTGGAAAGTTATTAAGAGGATGTCCGCAACATGGTTTAGACACCTGTCAAATAGTACAAATATTCTACCAAGGATGCGACATCACTACAAGGAAAGGCATAGATATTGCAGCTGGTGGTTCTATTATGAAGAAAACCGAAACTGATGCTTACAAAATTATTGATAACACTGCTTCCCACTCACATGAGTGGCACCAAGAAAAAGATATCGTTAGATCATCTAAAGCAGCTAGAGCCGATTCTAGCCATGACTTAGATTCCATTTCCGCAAAGATAGATGCTGTCGAGAGACGAATGGAAAAGATGACTAAAGATATCCATTCAATACGAATTAGTTGTGAGCAGTGTGGAGGACCACATTTGACAAAAGATTGTCTCAGTATTGAATTAACAATGGAACAAAGAGAGAATATTTCATACATAAACCAAAGGCCTGGAAATAATTATCAGAATAATTATCAACCGCCATGACCGATCTATAATCAAAATCAGAATTATAACCGAAATATTCCATACAACAACCAACAAGGTCCTAGCAATAAACAAGTATCTAACAATACTTACAACCAGCAAAGACCTAATTTTCAAAACAAACCACCACAACCCGATGATAAAAAGCCGAATTTAGAAGATGTGATGACGAAGCTAGTTGAAACTCAAATGCAGTTTTTCACATCTCAAAAACAAACTAATGAACAAAATGCTCAAGCATTTAGAAATCAACAAGCTTCTATTCAAAACTTGGAACAAGAAGTAAGTAACCTAGCAAGGTTAATAGGTGAAAGAAAACCGGGAAGTCTACCTAGTGATACAAATGCAAACCCCCGGAATGAAACAGCTAAAGCCATTACAACAAGAAGTGGTACAACACTTAAACCACCTGAAATACCTGTAACTTCTGATGAAGCTATTCCTACTCCACAAGAACCACAACCTGATCAAGATAAGGAAAAAGAACCGGTAGTTGAAAAGGTTAATGAAGATAACATAATTAAGGCTAAACCTTATGTTAAATCATACCAACCACTACTTCCTTACCCGAGTAAAATGAAGAAAGAGAAACTTGAAGCCGAACAATCCAAATTCTTGGATATGTTTAAACAGATAAATGTAAATCTTCCTTTCATTGATGTGATTTTAGGAATGCCTAGATATGCTAAATTCTTGAAAGATCTAATCTCAAATAGAAAGAAAATGGAAGAACACTCGGCTGTTACTATGAATGCTAATTGTTCAGTAGTGCTGTTGAATAAGATACCAGAAAAATTATCTGATCCATGAAGTTTCACAATTCCATGTTTTCTGGGTAGTCTTAGTTCAATAGAAGCATTGGCAGACTTAGGTGCTAGTATAAATTTAATGCCGTATTCACTATACACTAAACTAGACCTTGGAGAATTGAAACCAACAAGAATAAGTATACAACTAGCCGATAGATCAATAAAATATCCTAGAGGGATAATGGAGAACATGCTAGTTAAAGTTGGTACTTTAGTATTTCCAGTAGATTTTGTTGTTCTAGACATGGAAGAAGATTCTCAAGTTCCTCTCATATTATGAAGACCATTCTTAAACACGGCTAAAGCAATGATAGACGTGTTCGGTAAGAAATTGACCCTAAGTATAGAGGACGAGAGTGTTACCTTTTCAGTTGATAGAGCAATGCAACAACCACAATCTGCAGATGATACATGTTATTATATTCAAACTATAGATTCACATGCAGAATTATTAGAAGAATTTCCAGAATTACAAGGAACAGGAGAATGTTCTTTAGGAGAAGGAACTTAACAAATTGATGAAGCTAAAATGTTAGCTACACTAATAGCAAATGGATATGAACCAACAACAGAAGAAATTCAAATGCTAAAAGAAGAAGACAGATATCGATATAAATCATCGATAGAAGAACCTCCAACATTAGAGTTAAAGCCACTTCCAAACCATTTGGAATATGCTTATTTACATGGTGAATCTGAATTACCTGTAATAATATCGTCTTCTCTTACTGAAAATGAAAAATCACAACTCATTTCTGTGTTGAAAGCTCATAAACCAGCCATTGCATGGAAAATTCATGATATTAAAGGAATAAGTCCTTCGTATTGCACACATAAAATCCTTATGGAAGAAGGTCATAAAACGTATGTGCAACGCCAACGAACACTAAATCCGAATATGCAAGATGTAGTTAAAAAAGAAATTATTAAACTGCTAGATGCAGGTTTAATTTATCCAATCTCTGATAGTCCATGGGTAAGCCCAGTTCAATGCGTGCCTAAGAAGGGTGGCATGACTGTCATTACAAATGAGAAAAATGAGCTTATTCCTACTAGGAATGTAACAGGATGGCGTGTTTGTATTGATTATAGAAAATTAAATGACGCCACCAGAAAAGATCACTTTCCCTTACCTTTTATTGATCAAATGTTGGAAAGATTAGCCGGAAACAGTTACTATTGTTTTCTTGATGGATTTTCCGGATATTTTCAAATTCCAATAACACCCGAAGATCAAGAGAAAACCACGTTCACGTGCCCTTATGGTACTTTTGCTTACAAACACATGCCATTTGGACTTTAAAACGCCCCTGCAACCTTTCAAAGGTGCATGATGGCGATTTTTCATGACATGATAGAAGAATGCATGGAAGTTTTCATGGATGACTTTTCAGTCTTCGGTGATACATTTGAATCATGTCTATTTAATCTTGAACGAATGCTTATTAGATGCGAACAATCAAATCTAGTACGTAATTGGGAGAAATGCCATTTCATGGTTAAAGAAGGCATCGTTCTTGGTCATAAAATTTCAAAGGAAGGAATTGAAGTGGATAGAGCTAAAGTAGATGTAATTGCTAAACTTCCACATCCCACCAATGTTAGAGGAGTTAGGAGTTTTCTAGGGCATGCCGGTTTTTACCGACGTTTCATAAAAGATTTTTCTAAAATTGCCACTCCTATGAATAAACTCCTAGAAAAGGATGCTCCATTCATCTTTTCAGATGAATGCATCAAATCTTTTAATATTCTTAAAGTGAAACTCACTAATGCGCCGATCATGATAACACTAAATTGGAATCTACCGTTTGAACTAATGTGCGATGCAAGTGATTTTGCAATGGGAGCCGTTTTAGGACAAAGGATTGAAAAACGATTTCAACCTATATATTATGCTAGTAAGATGTTACAAGGAGCACAAACGAATTACACAACTACTGAAAAAGAACTCCTTGCTATTGTCTTTGCTTTTGACAAATTTCGTTCATATCTCGTTCTAGCAAAAACGGTGGTCTATACCGACCATTCTGCTCTTAGATACCTATTTTCGAAACAAGATGCCAAATCAAGATTAATCCGTTGGATCTTACTCTTACAAGAGTTCGATATTGAAATCCGAGATAAAAGAGGAGCAGAAAATCTCGCCGCTGATCATCTTTCTCGTCTTGAAAATCCCGAATTAGAAGTTCTAAATGAATCGGCCATACAAGACAACTTTCCTGATGAATATCTATTGAAGATAGATTATACTGAAATTCCATGGTTTGCAGACTATGCAAACTACTTAGTATGTGGATTCCTTGAAAAAGGATTATCGTACCAAAAACGAAAGAAATTCTTCAGTGATATAAAACACTATTTCTGGGAAGATCCACATTTGTTTAAAAGTTGTCCCGATGGAATAATACGCCGATGTGTATTTGGAGATGAAGCTAGTAAAATTTTAAACCATTGTCACACAGGACCAACAGGAGGGCACTATGGGCCTCAACTAACAGCAAGAAAAGTTTATGATACTGGATTCTATTGGCCTACAATTTACAAAGACGCACACCTTCTTTGCAAATCCTGTGATGCTTGTCAAAAGACCGGAAAAATAAGTCAACGTGATGAAATGCCACAAAATGTCATTCAAGTATGTGAAGTATTTGACATTTGGGGTATTGACTTTATGGGTCCATTTTCAAAATCTCATAATAATCTCTACATTCTCGTAGCCATTGATTATGTATCTAAATGGGCGGAAGCACAAGCTCTCCCAACTAACGATGCACGAGTTATAGTCAACTTTTTAAAACGTCTTTTTGCAAGGTTTGGAACACCGAAAGCTTTAATAAGTGATCGGGGTACTCATTTCTGTAATAATCAACTAGAGAAAGTTCTTAAAAGATATGGAGTAACTCATAAAATCTCCACCGCATATCATCCACAAACAAGTGAACAAGTTGAAAATACCAACCGAGCTTTAAAACGTATTCTAGAGAAAACCGTAGGATCAAATCCGAAGGAATGGTCCATTAAACTGGGGGATGCACTCTGGGCTTTTAGAACAGCCTACAAAACTCCAATTGGAACCGCACCTTTTAAACTCGTCTACGAAAAAGCATGTCATCTTCTAGTAGAAATTGAACACAAAGCATTTTGGGCTTTGAAGACATGTAATCTTGATTTACATGAAGCTGGACGTCTACGATTAAGTCAACTAAACGAATTAGAAGAATTAAGACATGAAGCATACGAAAATTCGTTAATCTATAAAGAAAGAACGAAGAAATGGCATGATAAAAGAATCAGAAGTTCAAAAGAATTTAAAGAAGGAGACAGAGTTCTTCTTTTCAATTCACGATTCAAGCTATTTCCTAGAAAATTGAAATCAAGATGGTCTGGACCATTCATAGTCAAAAGAGTTTTCCCATACGGAATGATAGAATTAATAAATTCAAATGGGATTGAATTTAAGGTTAATGGTCACAGAGTGAAACATTACATTGATAGTCCGATGGAAGTCGACAACGAAGTTAATCACAATTTCGATACCACAGCTAACTAAGTGTGGGGAGAATCAAGTCTTTAAAGGATAATATGTATTTCTGTTAGAGTTAGATTTTCTGTTTTCGTGTAGTTCTCGAAAATGGAACACGAATGGTCTTTCCCTAGCAGACCCTAAAGAACTAGTCTTCTTCCCCCATTCTGAATTTTTATTTTTTTTAGGTTTTTACGAAATGAAGACTTCCTGTGAACTAAACCATGGTCTAATGCTACACGCTTTGATCACTAAACGTAATAATGACACACTTCCGAGTGAACTAGTATCAGTAATCAGAAAAAGATTGGACGGAGTAAGAAAAGAATCCAGATGCCAAGATAATAAGTTACAATTTGGTAAAGGAAAATCAAAATCCGCAGCGAAAAGAAGAGCACGACACCTTGAAAGATGTCACAAATGCGGAAAATGGTCACATGGAGGTAAATGTTCAAATAATCAAACCTATTCAAATACCGAATTTGTTACTTTATGCAAAGACGGACCGTTCATATGTTTAGAAGAAAAAACACTGAATGCTCGAGGTTACGCCTATGTAGCTATGGAAAACCAATTAAACCGACTATCTTATGAATGGGATAGATCATATAACTAAGAATACTATCTCACAGGTAAGTCTGTACAGTTTTTATTTTATCTTTATTTTTAACCTTTTGATAATAAACGCTAATTTGTTCGCTATAAAGTATTAAATTGGTATTGAATAAAATTAGGTTTGGCGACCGAAATTATTGATATCATTCAAAAATTTATTACATCACTGCGAAATTTAACATTTATTCTTAAGGTATAAATATCTTTAATCAATAAACCAAAAATATTTCAAAAATTCATCATGAGTTAAATTAGGTCATGGAACCAAAATTACTTTACCGAAAAGAGGGGCGCATATTTTTGATAATATTTGATTGATTAAAGTGGGATAAAAGACCAAAAAGATTTTTAATTTTATTTTTATCATGTTTTTAAAATTAATATATAAATCTTAAATTAATATTGTAAACTTTTTAAATTAATATATTTAAAATTGTAAATATTTGAACAATTGATATTTTTAAGTTTGTATGTATAAAAACAAAAATATGATATAAGTTTGGTGTGAATTTTTAATTTTTTAAAAAAAATGTGAATTTTTAATTTTATGCATATTTTAAATTTAAGTTGTGTAAATTTAAAAAAAAAATTTACTTTATTTCGCTAAGTTAAAAATATGATTTTTAAAATTCGTCGTGAGTTGAAGACTAGGTCGTTGAACCGAAATTGCTTTACCCGAGGGAGGGACGAGAATTTTTATTATCATTATTTTTAATCTTATTGAATTAAAGTATGCCAAAAACATTAAAAAAATCCAAAAATCTTTACTTTTAAAACCGCGCTTTGAATTGACAAATTTTAAAATTTTGTCGAGGGACGGACTAGGACATCGATCCGAAACACCCTCGCTCCTAAAGGAAAACAAATTTTTAAAATTTAATTAATTATAAGTTTTATAAACTATAAGGTTTTATATATATAAAAAAAAAAAAGCCCAGAACACTGTACCCGGGACTCCATGCGATCGCATGGAGTTAGGCCTTTGAAGCCATGCGATCGCATGGACCTGTATTTTAGGCCTGATACAAGCAGCTCAGCGGTTCTGTCCCAACACAAAACACACACACATATACGAACCAACCCCAAAATCACCTCTAAAATTCGCAATTTTCCACCGTAATTCATCATTTTTCTTGCTCTAATCATGCCTAGATTCTTATTCTTCAGCAAAATGGTAAAAATTACACCCCTAAACTCATAAATTTGCTAGTTTTTGTGATAATTCCAATTTTTTACCTAATGCAATTTTGTTAATTTCTAGTGTAATTAGTGTTAAATTGTTAGTATTTTATGCATGTATAACCTATATTGATGCTATTTAACATGATTTGAAGCCAAAAATTTCAAAATTTTTAGAAATCTAGGGTTTGTGTTCTTGAGCAATTTGGGACTTTTTGATATAAACAGGTTATGGCCGATTTTCGTCATGAATTATTGCTAAATTGAGTAGTGTAACATGTTTAGATAGTTAAATGATCCAAACATTGATCTTAAACATGATTTTTGGAGATTAAAGTGGACTTTTTAAGTCCAAAATTCATGAACTTGATTAATTTGATATATTTGCCATTTGAGACTTGTTTAATTATTAGTAATGACTATTTTGACATGTTATTTGAGTTAAATGCTTATGAACTTTGTATACATTTTCATATGTGCTTATTTGAAAAGTATAGAATTGTGAAAAATTGTGAAAATGTGTATAAGTTTAATTTTGATTTAACATGTTATAGTGATTGTTTTAAGTTGTTATTTTGCTAACACTAATGCATATTTGGATGCACAAATTTTGTGTTTAATGTGTTTTGCAGAAAGCCGATACTGGAGGTTCAGGAGCATCATCATCTAGACGACCAGCACCAGCACCAGCACCAGAACCAGAACCAGAAATGCAACACGAACAAGAACCACAACAACAGCCTGATCAGCACATACCTTATTATGATCCGGTACAGTTTGTTGATTAATTCATAGTATTTCCAATGAGGCCCCCAGTAGAATTCCCAAGGATTCCTGAGCACACTCTGCATCCTAATCTAAGATTTGATAGGAGATGGAGAGATTACGAGACATATCAAAGGAACAAATTCAAATTGGTAACAAAAAATGTAGAGGTGCCAAGGGTAATCGATTGGGCCCCTTTGGAAACGGTCCATCTAGCTGACCGTGTTAGACAGCTTTTAGTTCAAAGGTATGGCAGTTCTTCTTTTACAGATTGAGAACGTCTTTTCACCATTCGTAGACCTGTATATAAAGAATGGTGTGTTGAGTTGATGAATACTGTATCACTTGATACAAATATAGTTAGAATAGATGATAGAAGATTTCTTAGGTTTATCCTTGGCGGTAGGATGTACAGAATGTCCATGCTGGACATGGCCAGGGCTTTACAGATATATACTCCTGGTGAGTTGCTGCTACTCGATTGTACAAACTTGATTCATTATGGTGAAAGGGTAGATAGCAAATTTAACGCTGACGCCATTTGGAGGCGTATGTCACATTTTGATGTTTTTACACGAGCAGGAGGACACTCCTATACACATATTGACAGAGCTGAGCTTCGTATTATTCATAGATTTTTGGCTAACTCGATTACACAGAGAGGTCACAATAAATAAAAAATTACCTTACATGATTTATTCTACCTAAAGTGTATTCGGGATCCTAGAAGCTTTGTCAATATCCCTTACTGTGTTGCTTTTTATTTATCTAAAATGGTAGAGGGAATGCAGGAAGGGAGTATAATAGGAGGAGGTATTTTTGTTACTCTCATTGGAGAGTATTTAGGTGTTGATAGGAACCAAGGGGGTCCATTACAGCTTTGTAGAGAACAGGTTGAGCCCTTAGGATTGAAAGTTTATGTGGGTGCTAAGGTATTGAAAAGTAGACGTAACCAGGCAGTACCCTATGAGGGATCTCATCCTCAGGAAGAGAGAGGCTCAGACGAGGAAATGGAGGAGGCGGAAGACATTAGGGATGTCTTTCGAGATGCTATTCTTGACGTCCACGTTCGTATAGATGAGGAAGCAATGACGAACGCGGCCAGACATAGTATGTATGAGCAGTAGAACTCCGAGCGAGTATACGAGGATTATAGGCGACGCCAACACGATAGCTGGTTAGTTCATCAGCACCAAATCATGAGCCAGCTATCATATCAGGTACCAAATAACTATGTACCTACTCGAACTGCTCATTTTCCGCCACACAACCCCGATATCCAACCACCCTTTAACCGGTATGACTATAACCAAGCCTATCAAAACACCTATAACCAACAATGGAACCCACCTGATGAGATGAACTGGAACCCATATCCAGACTGATTTAGTTCCATTTGGTTATTTATATGATTTTTATGTTTTTATCTTTTTACTTATTCATGTTTAAACTTATGTTATTGAATATACTTATGTAATCTTTATCATTTTTATTATTATTGTGTACTAATATTTCACATTTAGGATTTGAAAGTGGGATATTAAGTCCCATTTCAAATTGCCATGCATGTTTATATTTGTATGTATGTATATTTTAGATTGTACAAAACAGGGTAAAACAGCGCATTTTCAAAGACTGGCATTAAGTTCAGCAAAAGCTACTAATTTTGACGACAAGATGACAAATAAATGTGATGTAACAACAGACGGAATGAACAAATGATATGCACCATTTATCATTCAGCAAACAAACGCCAATATGTTTGGAAACTTTGGTAAAATTTAATCATTTCTACGCTAATCACCCTCAATAATTTAAATTGTTACTGATTTCTTGCAAATGAGGGCATTGCAAGATCTTAAGTGTGGGAAGGGGTTAAATTCTTTCGGATTTTTAAATTTTTTTTTACTTTAAACACTTGGTTACCATTAGAAATACTAGTAAAGTAGTAGTTGTATTAGAATCTAGTGCCCTCTGATAATAAAGAACAGCCCTAGTCTTATATACTGACTACCCAATTCTAGTAAAAATTTTCAAAATTTTCAATTAAATGAACTCAAAATCATGTTTATACATATTTATGAACGATAAAACTAGGTGTTAACACCGAAATTATTGTTACCTCGGAAAGGACATAAATTGAGAAACAAACCAAAATGTTAGAATTCAATTAAAATGGAATAGAGGACAATAAAAAGGAAAATAAAAGCCAAGTGTGGGAAAAATTACCAAGTTATCTTAAACATATGTCACATATTTCTATAACAAATAATTGAAGATACTTTTGCTTTGGACTAAACTAAACTGTTTTACCCGATGAAAGAAAAGAAGAGATGGATCTACACGATGAATCAATTCCATCGTTAAAAGGAAGTAAAGTCTTTCGAAAAAGACACGCGCTTCTTGATTTAGGTCATGAAGTTGTCGTCCAGACCAGCTGTAGGTTGATGAAAAATCTAGAAAAGTCATCTCTAAAATTAGCAGGAAATCCACGGACCTCAGTATCAAATAGGGTGGCCAAGTAGTCAGACTTATCCTAACCATGAGAGGATCTGTCTTGTAAAATGGAGAGGACACCGTGCAAATTAGCTTGATAAGACTAATAAATCAGACCCCCAGAAAGGATAATCTCCTTAAAGATTAAAAATCAGCTTTTAAGCCTGATATTACTCAATCCTTGAGATTGACCTTAAAGATTGAGAATTACAAACTCATGGAATTCAATGATATCTAAACTCGAGCTTGAACGAGAAAATATTTTGATCAAAATTACAAACCGATTTGTTTTCTGAAAACCCATTTTCAATGCGTTCATTACCATTGAACGTAAAATTCTAAGAATTCACCTGGAATCCATTAGGTCACCTGAACCAAATCGGGTGTCAACCGTAAGAACGGTGGTTGCTTAGCATGGTCGAAGACAGGACCTTGTGCCAGACCGAAAAATCATAAGGGTGAGCTTTACTATTGCTCCTACCAAGGATAGTAATTGCGTCCGACACGTTATAGACCATAATTAAAAGCATGTCAGGGGACATTGCCTTAACAGTTGCTTGTTCAACGCTTTCCTTTACAACCGGACGGTAGTTTACCAAAAGGTAATATACGGAGCAAGTATACTGGACGTGTTGCGTTCCTAATACAAGGTTAGCAAGTGGGTGACACAAAACCACAAGTTTTGAGCTAAAATTTTCAAATCTGAAACCCACCAAACCCACAAAAATATTTTGCAAACACCGGTGAATGTAGTTTCACGTACTTGTGTCTATTTTGTAAATCATTTATAAAACCTGCATGTATTCTCATCCCAAAAATATTAGATTTTTAAAAGTGGGACTATAACTCACTTTCACAGATTTTTACTTCGTCGGGAAGTAAGACTTGGCCACTGGTTAATTCACGAACCTATAACAATATATACATATATATCAAAGTATGTTCAAAATATATTTACAACACTTTTAATATATTTTGATGTTTTAAGTTTATTAAGTCAGCTGTCCTCGTTAGTAACCTACAACTAGTTGTCCACAGTTAGATGTACAGAAATAAATCGATAAATATTATCTTGAATAAATCCACGACCCAGTGTATACGTATCTCAGTATTGATCACAACTCAAACTATATATATATTTTGGAATCAACCTCAACCCTGTATAGCTAACTCCAACATTCGCATATAGAGTGTCTATGGTTGTTCCGCAATATATATATAGATGGGTCGACATGATAGGTCGAAACATTGTATACGTGTCTATGGTATCTCAAGATTACATAATATACAATATAAGTTGATTAGGTTATGGTTGGAATAGATTTATTACTAACTTTCACGTAGGTAAAATGAGAAAAATTATCCAATCTTGTTTTACCTATAACTTCTTCATTTTAAATCCGTTTTGAGTGAATAAAATTGCTATGGTTTCATATTGAACTCTATTTTATGAATCCAAACAGAAAAAGTATAGGTTTATAGTCGGAAAAATAAGTTACAAGTCGTTTTTGTAAAGGTAGTCATTTCAGTCGAAAGAACGACGTCTAGATGACCATTTTAGAAAACATACTTCCACTTTGAGTTTAACCGTATTTTTTAGATATAGTTTCATGTTCATAATAAAAATCATTTTCCCAGAATAACAACTTTTAAATCAAAGTTTATCATAGTTTTTAATTAACTAACCCAAAACAGCCCGCGGTGTTACTACGACGGCGTAAATCCGGTTTTACGGTGTTTTCGTGTTTCCAGGTTTTAAATCATTAAGTTAGCATATCATATAGATATAGAACATGTGTTTAGTTGATTTTAAAAGTAAAGTTAGAAGGATTAACTTTTATTTGCGAACAAGTTTAGAATTAACTAAACTATGTTCTAGTGATTACAAGTTTAAACCTTCGAATAAGATAGCTTTATATGTATGAATTGAATAATGTTATGAACATCATTACTACCTCAAGTTACTTGGATAAACCTACTGGAAATGAGAAAAATAGATCTAGCTTCAAAGGATCCTTGGATGGCTTGAAAGTTCTTGAAGCAGAATCATGACACGAAAACAATTTCAAGTAAGATTTCCACTCGAAATAAGATTGTTATAGTTATAGAAATTGAATTAAAGTTTGAATATGATTATTACCTTGTATTAGAAAGATAACCTACTGTAAGTAACAAAGGTTTCTTGATCTTGGATGATTACTTGGAATGGATTTAGAAAACTTGGAAGTAAACTTGCAATCTTGGAAGTATTCTTGATTTTATGAAACTAGAACTTTTGGAATTTATGAAGAACACTTAGAACTTGAAGATAGAACTTGAGAGAGATCAATTAGATGAAGAAAATTGAAGAATAAAAGTGTTTGTAGGTATTTTTGGTCGTTGGTGTATGGATTAGATATAAAGGATATGTAATTTTGTTTTCATGTAAATAAGTCATGAATGATTACTCATATTTTTGTAATTTTATGAGGTATTTCATGCTAGTTGCCAAATGATGGTTCCCACATGTGTTAGGTGACTCACATGGGCTGCTAAGAGCTGATCATTGGAGTGTATATACCAATAGTACATACATCTAAAAGCTGTGTATTGTACGAGTACGAATACGGGTGCATACGAGTAGAATTGTTGATGAAACTGAACGAGGATGTAATTGTAAGCATTTTTGTTAATTAGAAGTATTTTGATAAGTGTCTTTAAGTCTTTCAAAAGTGTATGAATACATATTAAAACAATACATGTATATACATTTTAACTGAGTCGTTAAGTCATCGTTAGTCGTTACATGTAAATGTTGTTTTGAAACCTTTAGGTTAACGATCTTGTTGAATGTTGTTAACCCATTGTTTATTATAACAAATGAGATGTTAAATTGTTATATTATCATGATATTATGATATATAATATATCTTAGTATGATATATATACAGTTAAATGCCGTTACAATGATAATCGTTACATATATGTCTCGTTTCGAAATCATTAAGTTAGTAGTCTTATTTTTACATATGTATTTCATTGTTAATACACTTAATAATATATTTACTTATAATTTAACATAATTAACCAAGTGTATCAATATCTTAATATGATTCATATGTACCTAGTAAGACGTTGTTATAACGATAATCGTTATATATATCGTTTTTGAGTTTCTTAAATTAATAGTCTCATTTTTATGTATATAACTCATTGTTAAAATACCTAATGAGATACATACTTATAATAAAATCATGTTAACTATATATATAACCATATATATGTCATCGTATAGTTTTTACAAGTTTTAACGTTCGTGAATCACCGGTCAACTTGGGTGGTCAATTGTCTATATGAAACCTATTTCAATTAATCAAGTCTTAACAAGTTTGATTGCTTAACATGGTGGAAACACTTAATCATGTAAATAAAAATTTTATTTAATATATATATATAAACATGGAAAAGTTCGGGTCACTACAGTACCTACCTGTTAAATAAATTTCGTCCCGAAATTTTAAGCAGTTGGAGGTGTTGACGTATCTTCTGGAAATAAATGCTGGTATTTCTTCTTCATCTGATCTTCACGCTCCCAGGTGAACTCGGGTCCTCTACGAGCATTCCATCGAACCTTAACAATCGGTATCTTGTTTTGTTAAAGTCTCTTAACCTCACGATCCATTATTTCGTCGGGTTCTTCAATGAATTGAAGTTTTTCATTGATTTGGATTTCGTCCAACGGAATAGTGAGATCTTCTTTAGCAAAACATTTCTTCAAATTTGAGACGTGGAAAGTGTTATGTACAGCCGCGAGTTGTTGAGGTAGCTCCAGTTGGTAAGCTACTGGTCCGACACGATCTATAATCTTGAATGGTCCAATGTACCTTGGATTTAGTTTCCCCCGTTTACCAAATCGAACAACGCCTTTCCAAGGTGAAACCTTAAGCATGACCATTTCTCCAATTTCAAACTCTATATCTTTTCTTTTACTGTCCGCGTAGCTCTTTTGTCGACTCTGGGCGGTTTTCAATCTTTGTTGAATTTGGATGATTTTCTCGGTAGTTTCTTGTATTATCTCCGGACCCGTAATCTGTCTATCCCCCACTTCACTCCAACAAATCGGAGACCTGCACTTTCTACCATAAAGTGCTTTAAACGGCGCCATCTCAATGCTTGAATGGTAGCTGTTGTTGTAAGAAAATTCTGCTAACGGTAGATGTCGATCTCAACTGTTTCCGAAATCAATAACACATGCTCGTAGCATGTCTTCAAGCGTTTGTATCGTCCTTTCGCTCTGTCCATCAGTTTGTGGATGATAGGTAGTACTCATGTCTAGACGAGTTCCTAATGCTTGCTGTAATGTCTGCCAGAATCTTGAAATAAATCTGCCATCCCTATCAGAGATAATAGAGATTGGTATTCCATGTCTGGAGACGACTTCCTTCAAATACAGTCGTGCTAACTTCTCCATCTTGTCATCTTCTCTTATTGGCAGGAAGTGTGCTGACTTGGTGAGACGATCAACTATTACCCAAATAGTATCATAACCACTTGAAGTCCTTGGCAATTTAGTAATGAAATCCATGGTAATATTTTCCCATTTCCATTCCGGGATTTCAGGTTGTTGTAGTAGACCTGATGGTTTCTGATGTTCAGCTTTGACCTTAGAACACGTCAAACATTCTCCTACATATTTAGCAATATCGGCTTTCATACCTGGCCACCAAAAATGTTTCTTAAGATCCTTGTACATCTTCCCCGTTCCAGTATGTATTGAGTATCTGGTTTTATGAGCTTCTCTAAGTACCATTTCTCTCATATCTCTAAATTTTGGTACCCAAATTCTTTCAACCCTATACCGGGTTCCGTCTTCCCGAATATTAAGATGCTTCTCCGATCCTTTGGGTATTTCATCCTTTAAATTTTCCTCTTTTAAAACTCCTTGTTGCACCTCCTTTATTTGAGTAGTAAGGTTAGTGTGAATCATTATATTCATAGATTTTACTCGAATAGGTTCTCTGTCCTTTCTGCTCAAGGCGTCAGCTACCACATTTGCCTTCCCAGGGTGGTAACGAATCTCAAAGTCGTAATCATTCAACAATTCAATCCACCTACGCTGCCTCATATTCAGTTGTTTCTGATTAAATATGTGTGACGACCCCGTCAAAACACTTAACGGATCCGTCAGTTGGTCCCATAGCTTGATCGGACTTAAATGAATTAAATAAACAAAGTTGCATTCTTTTATTTCAAAATGTTCCCCAAAAAGGAAACAAACCAAATTAAGTAGTTTGAAAACCAACCAACCATAATATGAAACCAAAAGTTGACACAAAACATTGCCAACAATCCCACAATTTAAATTATCCAAAATAGAATGCAAACTTAAGTTTCATAAATTGTTTCATAAAATCTGCCCAAATGCATGCAGACTCTTCTAACGACAGCGGAAGCATCAAATAACTCAAGTACCTGTGAAAACATGCAAGTAAACTGTCAACACAAAGGTTGAGTGAATTATAGGTTTAAATAAATAAGTAAACTTTAGACCACAAGATTTAAAAATGTTAGAAAACATTAAACATTATTCCATTATCAATGAGCCACCTGGTAACCACTTAACCCTTTATTTACCCTTGCCAAACACAATAAAAATATACACTTGGACAGTGTATCTACAACAAATTACGAAGTACTAAACATTCCGATTATAAATTGCTAGCGCGACTAGCTCGAAATGGGGTTGTCAAACCCGATAGATCTATCCGTAGGATTCGCGTTCACCGGTAGAAACCAATGATTACAGTTACCAGACTAGGGAATATTTTTGTCCAACTCACAATGAATAATTAAATTTAACTGTTACTTGTGTCTAAACGTAAATAAAAATCTGCATGTAATCACATCCCAAAAATATACTTTGAAAAGTATGTAAAAACGGGACTATAACTCACCTTAAATAGCAACTGAAGAAATCTCACAAACAAGCGAACAGCACGTAAAGTAAAGTGATCAAGAAAGATCACAACGCCGACCTATAAATAAAGCAGGCCGAAATAAATAACTAACTTAGGCCAAGTCTTAGTATGATAGCTATTGTACATGTTGCAAGTAGGCATAGAACATTACTCAGCAAGCATCGGTTTGATTGGAACAGCATAAGGACACACACTTTCTATTTTTAGAAAGTTTCTATTTTTAGCAGGTTTCCATTTTTGGAAAGTTTTCTATTTTAGGAAAGTTTCTATTTTTGGAAAGTTTCTATTTTTGGAAAGTTTCTATTTAGAAAGTTCTATTTTTAGAAAGTTTTGAAGTTAGGAAAGTTTCCTTATTTAGAAAGTCAACAGAAGTCAACTGAAAGTCAAAGTCAACCGAAAGTCAACTCAAAAGTCAACCTTGGTCAAACATAGTCAACATTAATTTTAAAAGTGTAAGTTATAATAATAACATAGGTTATAATGTTATTTAAAGTCAAAAGTGTATAATAATGTCTTAACATAAGTTTAATTAAATAAAATGCATTATTAAAGTTAATATAAGTTGAAATGTTATAATTAGTATAACATAAGTATTTAATTAATTAATTAAATATCAATCATAATATAAATATTATTAATTTATAATAAATTTTAAATCATATCATAAGTATTATTAATTAATAATGAATTATTAATCATATCATAAGTTTCTAATTAAAATTATTAAATCATAAGTATTTAATAATTAAGTCATAATTAAATAATAATTAAGTCTTATAATAATTAAATAATTATTTAATATTTATTATAAGTCTTTTAATAATTTCTCAAAAACAAATTTAATACTTGTCATAAGTATTTTCCTTTAATAATAAAAGTATTACTAATCATAAGTTTAATTAAAATGTTAATTAAATTATAATTAATAATTAAATGATATAATAAATATTTATATCATATGTTTTAAATAATAATAATTACTTCTTTTATCTTAAGTAATTAATTAATAATGAATTCCATAAATTTTATCATAAGTTTAATCATTAACCATAAGTTTTAAGTTTAAAAGTTCGCCGGGTCGTATCTTGAGCCCCGGGCGTCGGTTTCGGGCAAGCCACATATGTAACTTCACCTACTCAAACCACCCGACACATTTATGAACTCAAGAACACTCCAAGAACAGTCCCTAGGTCGTGGATATCAGCCATGACATCAATTGGGAAAATCATTTTACTCAAAACAGTAATTCGGGCAAAACGGGTGAACCGTGGCTCGGATTTAGGTGACCCGAACATGAATATTCGTCTCACCATCAGTCCTAACCAAATGAGGCACCCTAAAGACACCAAGGATGGTCACAAAGTCGGACCCAACCTTGTTCATGCCAAGAACACCTTTCAATCTTTAACAAAAACCAAATTAAGCATATCTAGGGCTCCGGGAATCGAAACGACATGAATCCGGAGTCTAAAATTAATGTCTTGATGAGAGGAACTCATTTATGTACTTTATTTTAACATTCATATCAGTTATATAGTCAGAATATACGAATCAAACTGCTGTCCAAAATTTACAAACCGAAATCATACGCAAACGAGTAATTCTACGCATTCAAACAACATTACAACAACTTATACATATCATACTAATCATATAACATATAAAATCAGTAATATATATGAAAAATCAAAAAGCTAGGGTTAGGGTTTATACCCTAATCGAGAATCAACGAGTATGATCGCGTAGAGAACGAAGAGAGGAACGCGTTGGTACTAATTACTCCTTGATCCAAGTTACAATTTTAGATGATGATGGTGATGTTGGTGGTGGATGGTGACGGCACAAGGGAGAGGGGGGAGAGGGTTTGAGAGAAAAAAATAGAATTTAGGTTTTTGGTATTTTTGATGAATTACAAAATAATTACAAAATGAAAAATCAAGGGAGTATTACTCCCTCCCATTGATTCGGCCGATGGGTTGAGTGGGGTGGGTCCCACTTGGCCCATCTTTGTTAAATGTGGATTCCCTGATGGCCCGAAAGCCCGAACGAAACCCGAAACGCGAAAACACGCTTACGCGATTTAAAATCCGGAAAGATAACGAACGCGCGACGAAAAATAAATATAAATACACCTATAAATAATATGATCATAAAATATCATATTTAAAATATTTAGGATTTAAAAATCCCGAAAGCTCGACCGTTGGTTTAAAAACCGAAAAGATTCGCCGGATGGAAATCCGCGGAACGTAGAAACGTATAATTTAAAATATGAATACATATATCCACATAACACATAATAATTATTATATATATATTATTACGAAAATAATAATATAGGTCATGGAAATGACGTGGCACACTAACAGTTAACGGTCGTTAAATAATTAACGGAAAAAGATAACGGAAAAAGTAGGGTCGTGACAGTACCTCCCCGTTACGGAAATTTCGTCCCGAAATTTAAGCAGGCGCAGGGGTTGACTCGGCATCTGAGAACAAATGCGGATACTTCTGCTTCATTTGGTCTTCACGCTCCCAAGTGAACTCGGGACCGCGTCTATCGTTCCATCGGACCCGAACAATAGGAATTCTGCTCTGTTTAAGAGTCTTAACCTCTCGGTCCATGATCTCAACTGGCTCCTCAATAAAATGCAATTGCTTGTCAACCTGAAGTTCCTCCAAAGGAATAGTCTGATCAAATTCAGCCAAACACTTCTTTAAGTTCGAAATATGGAAAACATCGTGAACAGCACTGAGTTCTTGTGGCAACTTCAAACGATAAGCCACCGGTCCAACTCTTTCAATGATCTCAAACGGTCCCACAAAACGAGGACTTAACTTCCCTCTTTTACCAAAACGAATAACACCCTTCCAAGGCGAAACTTTTAACATAACACGATCACCAACTTGAAATTCAACATCTTTCCTTCCTTTGTCGGCATAACTCTTTTGCCGACTTCTAGCAGTTCTCAACCTTTCTTTAATTTGAACAATCTTCTCAGTAGTCTCGTGAATAATCTCTGGACCTGTAAGTTGAGCATCCCCAACCTCATTCCAACAAATAGGAGATCTACACTTCCTACCGTACAAAGCTTCAAACGGTGCGGCTTTAATACTTGCGTGGTAGCTGTTGTTATAAGAAAACTCAGCTAACGGCAAATACTTATCCCACCCATTTCCAAAATCAATCACACAAGCTCGCAACATATCTTCTAATGTCTGAATGGTCCTCTCACTTTGACCATCCGTTTGAGGATGATAAGCGGTGCTCATATCCAATCTAGTGCCCAAGGCTTCTTGCAACGATTGCCAAAATCTCGATACAAATCGACTATCTCTGTCGGAAATTATAGAAACGGGAACACCATGCCTCGAAACAATCTCTTTCAAATACAAACGGGTGAGTTTCTCCATGGAATCGGTTTCCCTAATCGGCAAAAAGTGAGCCGACTTAGTGAGTCGATCTACAATCACCCAAATCGCATCGTAGCCACCCGAAACTCTTGGTAACTTAGTGATAAAGTCCATAGTGATACCTTCCCACTTCCACTCGGGAATTTCTGGTTGTACCAACAATCCGGACGGTTTTTGATGTTCAGCTTTGACCTTAGAACAGGTCAAACACTTAGCCACATACGTAGCCACATCACCTTTCAAATTTGGCCACCAATACAGCTCCTTAAGATCATGGTACATCTTCCCTGAACCAGGATGAATAGAGTACCTAGACTTATGAGCCTCATCCAAAACAAGTTGTCGCAGTTCACCAAACTTCGGAACCCAAAGACGTCCTACAAAGTACCTAGTACCATCTGCTCGAATCTCAAATTTCTTAGCCATACCTCTTACGTTCTCTTTCACAAAATTCTCTTCCTTTAAGGCTTCTTGTTGTGCCTCAAGAATCTGCCTTGCGAGGTTTGATCTAACTGTCATATTCAAGGCCCTAACCCTGCGAGGTTCAGTCCTTTCTTTACGACTCAATGCATCAGCCACAACATTGGCCTTACCCGGGTGATACAAAAGGTCACAATCGTAATCATTCAACGTCTCAATCCATCTTCGTTGTCTCATGTTCAACTGTTTCTGATCGAGGATATGTTGAAGACTTTTGTGATCTGTGTACACAGTACTCTTGACCCCATACAAATAATGTCTCCAAATCTTAAGTGCAAAAACAACAGCCCCCAACTCTAAATCATGAGTTGTATAGTTCTGCTCGTGAATCTTCAACTGACGTGATGCGTACGCAATAACCTTCTTTCGTTGTATCAAAACGCAACCATAGCCTTGTCGTGATGCGTCACAATAAACAACAAAATCATCATTACCCTCCGGTAAAGACAATATCGGAGCGGTAGTCAGTTTCTTCTTCAAAATCTGAAAAGCATTCTCCTGTTCATCCTTCCACTCATACTTTTTCCCTTTATGCGTTAAAGCAGTCAGAGGTTTCGCTATACGAGAGAAATCCTGGATGAACCTTCGATAGTAACCTGCCAATCCTAAGAACTGACGAATTTGAGTAGGAGTTTTCGGGGTTTCCCACTTTTCAATCGCCTCAATTTTAGCAGGATCAACTTGTATTCCTTGTTTGTTAACAATGTGACCAAGGAACTGAACTTCTCTTAACCAAAAAGCACACTTAGAGAACTTAGCGTACAACTCTTCTTTCTTTAACAAATCAAGCACTAACCTCAAGTGTTCTTCGTGCTCTTCATCACTCTTAGAATAGATAAGGATGTCGTCGATGAAAACAATAACGAACTTGTCCAGATAGGGTCTACACACACGGTTCATGAGGTCCATGAACACAGCAGGTGCATTTGTCAATCCGAACGGCATAACAAGAAATTCAAAGTGACCGTAACGGGTGCGAAAAGCAGTTTTTGAAACATCAGATTCTTTAACACGCAACTGATGATAGCCAGATCGAAGATCAATTTTTGAATAAACAGAAGAACCCTGAAGCTGATCGAACAGATCATCAATTCTCGGAAGAGGATAACGATTTTTAACAGTGAGCTTATTCAGTTCACGATAATCAATGCATAAACGAAAAGAACCATCCTTCTTCTTAACAAACAGAACAGGAGCTCCCCAAGGGGACGAACTAGGACGAATAAAACCTTTGTCTATCAACTCACGGAGTTGACTTGACAATTCTTGAAGTTCAGAAGGCGCAAGACGATAAGGAGCACGTGCTACAGGAGCAGCGCCGGGAACAAGATCAATTTGAAATTCTACCGCGCGTTGCGGCGGAAGGCCAGGTAAGTCATCGGGAAACACCTCGGGAAAATCCCTAATAATATGAACGTCATCAACGTTCTTTACTTCCTTACTAGGATCAACAACATGAGCAAGGATAGCATGACAGCCTTTGCGAAGATGTTTTCGAACTTTCATACAGCTAATAAGGTTTAACTGTGTGCATTTCTTATCTCCAAAGACCATCAGTGGCTCTCCAATCACATCAGTAATACGAATAGCCTTATCATAACAGACGATCTCGGCACGGTTCGCGGACAACCAATCCATACCAATAACAACATCAAAACTACCAAGTTCAATCGGTATCAAATCTATCTCGAAATCCCTACCACCCAGATTAATGTTACACTTACGATGTACAGTCTTAGCAGTAAGTTCCTTACCATTAGCTACTTCAATAACATAAGTATTGTCTAAGAGAGTTAACGGCGTTTTGATTCTCGGACTTAATTTACTCGACACGAAACTTAAATCAGCCCCTGAATCAAATAACACATAAACTGATAAATCGTTGACTGAGAACGTACCAGTAACAAGCTTAGGATCTTCCTCCGCATCCTTAGCATTAATGTTGAACGCTCGGCCGCGTGCAGTCTCTGCAGTCTTCTTGTTGGGACAAGCATCTCGGAAATGCCCCGGCTTCCCACACTCATAACAAACCCTTGGATTACTTCCATTATTCGATTTCCCATTACCGTTACCGTTACCACCTCTATTACCAACATTATTATTATTACCACCAGTCGCGGGAGTAGCAGACCCCGGTAAAAGCACTGTACAATCTTTAGCAATGTGCCCTTTCTTAGAACACCTCTTACAAGTAACTGTGCAGTAACCATCATGAACTTTATAGCAACGAGGACACACACGCTGATTCCTGTTGTTAGCACCTGAGGTATCCTGTTTCTTCTGCTGATTTTGGTTTTGATTGCGGTTGTTATCCCACTTTCGTTTCCCATTATCAGCCTTCTTGACAACCTCCTCACTACTTTCGACAACTGTAGTCTTGCTTCTTCTCAACACCTTGTCATTAAGTTTGTGGGCCATAGACATAGCTGCCTCTATAGTCTGGGGTTCACTGGACTCAACCCCGTGTTCAATCTTCTCGGACAAACCATCAATGTAAGCCTCAATTTTGCGGTCCTCATCCGCATAAACCCTAGGACACAGCAAAGTTAACTCGAAAAACCTTCGTTCATAGGCATCTAACTCGGTGCCATGCATTTTCAAATTCTTGAGCTCAACCTCTAGCTTCTTGAGCTCACCCCGAGGTCTATAGCGGGTGATCAATCTTTCCTTAAAATCATTCCAGGCCAAACCATAAGCTACATCGCTTCCCAAACTACTAACCAGATTGTTCCACCATGTCAAGGCACTATCCTTGAGAGTGCAACTAGCGAAACTAACTTTGTCCTCTTCACGGACCCGACTGACCCTGAAAATAGATTCGATTTTCTCGAACCAACGAGTAAGCCCTATTGGTCCTTCCGTACCACTGAATTCTTGAGGTCGACCAGCCATAAAAGTTTTGTGGGAGCATCCCACGTTGTTGTTCACATTGGCGTTAACATTAGCATTTGCTGCCATAGCAGCAGCAATTCCTTCATTGATCAGGCGTTGCATACGCGCTTCAGTGGACTCTCTTGGAGGCATGATCTTCAAAATAGAATAACACATCCGTTAGTACCAAGAATAATACTAGTGTCATAAAGGAATAGATCAAAACACGAAAAGACTAACCATTAAGATATTAGTCAACTAACACTATGAGTAATAACATGACAGTTATGATTGTTATAGAAATAACCATCACATGCATACATATTTTATGATAGCATCATACAACATACATAGCACCTAACATACATGAACATATATTACGCATAACATAACATGCCAAGAGCCACAACATCAGAAATAAAACATGATAATGATAATAGATGTCATAAAAATAACCATCCATACATAATGAAAAATATCCCATAACAAAATCTTAATAAAATCCTCGGCAAAACGCCGTACATAACCCAAAATGTATGTATAAAAAGGACATTAAGTCTGATGAAATAGATAATCAATAAGAATAATCACATCACATTCGCTTAGAGCGGGTGTGATAAGCTGGTCCAGCATGAGTCTCAGCAGGATCCTCATACTTACGCAACTTCCCTTTCACAACATCCAACTCTTCCTTCAACACACGAACAGTGCTCTCGAGAGCCTCGAACTTAGCATTAACTTCTCGATCACGCTTGCGGTTCGCATCCTCGACTCTATGCTTGAAAGTGATAAAGTTACCCATGTCGGCACGGATCTCGTCCATAACTTCATTATGTGGCAAGGTGCGCAAACAATCACTAAGGGCGTTAATACGTGTCACCTCATTATAAGCCCGGTTCATATGAGTAATGGTAGAAAAATAGTAATGAACAGGATCATCGATCTCTGGTTGATTAGCACGACGTCTAGCAGGAGACGGTGGAGCAGGAGCAGCAACAGAGTTATCGCTCGAAGTCGACATCTGCAAACAGCAAAACCGCAAACCATATACCAAAAGATATGAAAGCTAATAATATAACTTATACGAAATGAACTGCATAATAATGCTATAGCAAAATGGTCGGGCTGTAGACTAGACTCTAATGCACCCTAATAACCACGGGTTGACCACATTAAGACCGCCTAGTTCCCTACAACCAGAGCTCTGATACCACATGTGACGACCCCGTCAAAACACTTAACGGATCCGTCAGTTGGTCCCATAGCTTGATCGGACTTAAATGAATTAAATAAACAAAGTTGCATTCTTTTATTTCAAAATGTTCCCCAAAAAGGAAACAAACCAAATTAAGTAGTTTGAAAACCAACCAACCATAATATGAAACCAAAAGTTGACACAAAACATTGCCAACAATCCCACAATTTAAATTATCCAAAATAGAATGCAAACTTAAGTTTCATAAATTGTTTCATAAAATCTGCCCAAATGCATGCAGACTCTTCTAACGACAGCGGAAGCATCAAATAACTCAAGTACCTGTGAAAACATGCAAGTAAATTGTCAACACAAAGGTTGAGTGAATTATAGGTTTAAATAAATAAGTAAACTTTAGACCACAAGATTTAAAAATGTTAGAAAACATTAAACATTATTCCATTATCAATGAGCCACCTGGTAACCACTTAACCCTTTATTTACCCTTGCCAAACACAATAAAAATATACACTTGGACAGTGTATCTACAACAAATTACGAAGTACTAAACATTCCGATTATAAATTGCTAGCGCGACTAGCTCGAAATGGGGTTGTCAAACCCGATAGATCTATCCGTAGGATTCGCGTTCACCGGTAGAAACCAATGATTACAGTTACCAGACTAGGGAATATTTTTGTCCAACTCACAATGAATAATTAAATTTAACTGTTACTTGTGTCTAAACGTAAATAAAAATCTGCATGTAATCACATCCCAAAAATATACTTTGAAAAGTATGTAAAAACGGGACTATAACTCACCTTAAATAGCAACTGAAGAAATCTCACAAACAAGCGAACAGCACGTAAAGTAAAGTGATCAAGAAAGATCACAACGCCGACCTATAAATAAAGCAGGTCGAAATAAATAACTAACTTAGGCCAAGTCTTAGTATGATAGCTATTGTACATGTTGCAAGTAGGCATAGAACATTACTCAGCAAGCATCGGTTTGATTGGAACAGCATAAGGACACACACTTTCTATTTTTAGAAAGTTTCTATTTTTAGCAGGTTTCCATTTTTGGAAAGTTTTCTATTTTAGGAAAGTTTCTATTTTTGGAAAGTTTCTATTTTTGGAAAGTTTCTATTTAGAAAGTTCTATTTTTAGAAAGTTTTGAAGTTAGGAAAGTTTCCTTATTTAGAAAGTCAACAGAAGTCAACTGAAAGTCAAAGTCAACCGAAAGTCAACTCAAAAGTCAACCTTGGTCAAACATAGTCAACATTAATTTTAAAAGTGTAAGTTATAATAATAACATAGGTTATAATGTTATTTAAAGTCAAAAGTGTATAATAATGTCTTAACATAAGTTTAATTAAATAAAATGAATTATTAAAGTTAATATAAGTTGAAATGTTATAATTAGTATAACATAAGTATTTAATTAATTAATTAAATATCAATCATAATATAAATATTATTAATTTATAATAAATTTTAAATCATATCATAAGTATTATTAATTAATAATGAATTATTAATCATATCATAAGTTTCTAATTAAAATTATTAAATCATAAGTATTTAATAATTAAGTCATAATTAAATAATAATTAAGTCTTATAATAATTAAATAATTATTTAATATTTATTATAAGTCTTTTAATAATTTCTCAAAAACAAATTTAATACTTGTCATAAGTATTTTCCTTTAATAATAAAAGTATTACTAATCATAAGTTTAATTAAAATGTTAATTAAATTATAATTAATAATTAAATGATATAATAAATATTTATATCATATGTTTTAAATAATAATAATTACTTCTTTTATCTTAAGTAATTAATTAATAATGAATTCCATAAATTTTATCATAAGTTTAATCATTAACCATAAGTTTTAAGTTTAAAAGTTCGCCGGGTCGTATCTTGAGCCCCGGGCGTCGGTTTCGGGCAAGCCACATATGTAACTTCACCTACTCAAACCACCCGACACATTTATGAACTCAAGAACACTCCAAGAACAGTCCCTAGGTCGTGGATATCAGCCATGACATCAATTGGGAAAATCATTTTACTCAAAACAGTAATTCGGGCAAAACGGGTGAACCGTGGCTCGGATTTAGGTGACCCGAACATGAATATTCGTCTCACCATCAGTCCTAACCAAATGAGGCACCCTAAAGACACCAAGGATGGTCACAAAGTCGGACCCAACCTTGTTCATGCCAAGAACACCTTTCAATCTTTAACAAAAACCAAATTAAGCATATCTAGGGCTCCGGGAATCGAAACGACATGAATCCGGAGTCTAAAATTAATGTCTTGATGAGAGGAACTCATTTATGTACTTTATTTTAACATTCATATCAGTTATATAGTCAGAATATACGAATCAAACTGCTGTCCAAAATTTACAAACCGAAATCATACGCAAACGAGTAATTCTACGCATTCAAACAACATTACAACAACTTATACATATCATACTAATCATATAACATATAAAATCAGTAATATATATGAAAAATCAAAAAGCTAGGGTTAGGGTTTATACCCTAATCGAGAATCAACGAGTATGATCGCGTAGAGAACGAAGAGAGGAACGCGTTGGTACTAATTACTCCTTGATCCAAGTTACAATTTTAGATGATGATGGTGATGTTGGTGGTGGATGGTGACGGCACAAGGGAGAGGGGGGAGAGGGTTTGAGAGAAAAAAATAGAATTTAGGTTTTTGGTATTTTTGATGAATTACAAAATAATTACAAAATGAAAAATCAAGGGAGTATTACTCCCTCCCATTGATTCGGCCGATGGGTTGAGTGGGGTGGGTCCCACTTGGCCCATCTTTGTTAAATGTGGATTCCCTGATGGCCCGAAAGCCCGAACGAAACCCGAAACGCGAAAACACGCTTACGCGATTTAAAATCCGGAAAGATAACGAACGCGCGACGAAAAATAAATATAAATACACCTATAAATAATATGATCATAAAATATCATATTTAAAATATTTAGGATTTAAAAATCCCGAAAGCTCGACCGTTGGTTTAAAAACCGAAAAGATTCGCCGGATGGAAATCCGCGGAACGTAGAAACGTATAATTTAAAATATGAATACATATATCCACATAACACATAATAATTATTATATATATATTATTACGAAAATAATAATATAGGTCATGGAAATGACGTGGCACACTAACAGTTAACGGTCGTTAAATAATTAACGGAAAAAGATAACGGAAAAAGTAGGGTCGTGACAATATGTGTTGAAGACTTTTGTGGTCGGTATATATAATACTTTTGACCCCATATAAGTAGTGCCTCCAAGTCTTTAATGCAAAAACAACCGCGCCTAATTCCAAATCATGCGTCGTATAATTTTGCTCGTGAATCTTCAATTGTCTAGACGCATAAGCAATCACCTTCGTCCGTTGCATTAATACACAACCGAGACCTTGCTTTGATGCGTCACAATAAATCACAAAATCATCATTCCCTTCAGGCAATGACAATATAGGTGTCGTAGTTAGCTTTTTCTTCAATAATTGATACGCCTTTTCTTGTTCATCCTTCCATTCAAATTTCTTCCCTTTATGCGTTAATGCAGTCAAGGGTTTTGCTATTTTGGAGAAATCTTGGATGAATCTTCTGTAGTAACTAGTCAATCCTAAAAATTGACGTATATGCTTCGGAGTTTTTGGGGTTTCCCACTTTTCAACGGTTTCGATCTTTGCCGGGTCCACCTGGATACCTTCTTTGTTCACTATGTGACCGAGGAATTGAACTTCTTCCAACCAAAATGCACACTTTGAAAACTTAGCTTACAGTTTTTCTTTCCTCAATACTTCTAGCACTTTTCTCAAATGTTCTTCGTGCTCTTGATCATTCTTTGAGTAAATAAGTATGTCATCGATGAAAACAATGACAAACTTGTCAAGATATGGCCCACACACTCGGTTCATAAGGTCCATGAACACAGCTGGTGCGTTAGTCAATCCAAACGGCATAACCATAAACTCGTAATGACCATAACGCGTCCTAAAAGCAGTTTTTGGAATATCATCCTCCTTTACTCGCATTTGATGATATCCAAAACGTAAATCGATCTTCGAATAAACTGACGAGCCTTGTAGTTGATCAAATTGTTGGGATTTAACAAGTTCATAAACACATAACTCATGTTAAGAATCATAATAAAGCGGAAGCATGAAACCCGATTTGAAACTTGTTAAACTTTAACCAAATAAAGTTAAATCCCAATAATAGATCAAGTTATGAAATATACTTACAAACTAAAAGTGGGTTTAGTGTCATTACCTCCTCAAGCAAGTTGAGGGTTAAATCAAATGGATGATGGAGAAGAAGATGATGAATGGAGCTTCAAAAAGATGAAACCTCAAGGAGAAATACCCCAAGCCTTTTACCACCAACACTACCTTTGATTTAGTTAGGATTTAAGACACTTGAATCACCTTGCAAACAAAATTTTGAACCCCTTTCCCACTCCAAAAGTTTCGGCCAGAATTAAATGAAATGGGAGAGCAATTTTGCTTGGTTACTTGATTGAAGAGTAAGTGTGCAAGTATTCAATAAGTGGGATTGGTTAGGATACATTTGTAGAAGCAAAAGTCCCTTCAAAAGGAGCCAATCACATTTCATGCAATGCACCAACCTCCCATGCCCATTTAATTATATAATTTGAATTTAAAATAAATGTAAACTTATATAAAAGTATTATAAACAATACTTGCACATATTTTATTTTATGCTTACATTATATTTTATAAAACCAATTTACAAAATGTAACATAAAATAATTAATTATTTAACCTATAAATAATTAAATCCTTTATATATAAATTATTCCATAATTTATATATACATCAAGTAATATTTCTTTAGAAACCATTTTCTAATTCAAGTGTCGTGTATTTATTTAATGATCCAACCGTAAAGATCAAATACGTATAAGGTGTCGGTAAGCTTGTTATTGGGTATGACCCGACTTGGATCATAACACACTAGCCACATTAATTTAATATGTCTCTCGGGCATACGAAAAACCTTCAATCTCCCACTTGCACGAGAAACATAAGAAATTAATGCAAGTGATGGATACCACCTAACGACCGTCCATCACCCCCAATATGTTATGACTTAGTGCCATTCAATAACATCATCCCTTTCGAGTTCCCATCTCGAATATGATTAGGTGAATCTTTCAATATATCCTTTTGTCCTAGATGTCATGTTAAATCCAAGAGACATAGAGTGATCACTCTCTTATAGATTTAACTTTATCAGGCCTTAGACATCTGACTCTCAACGAATAAGAGGGACAAATTCCATCTTGGCTACATACGTCCTAGACACTACACTTTGTACCATACCTGAAGCCTCCCTTATGAGCTACCTTTTCAGAATAGCGAAGGAAAGAATCAAGGCACGATATTCGGTGAATATCTGAACCCAATATGTATCTCAGGTCAGAGGATACAATGATATTCTCCTTTACTCAAGATTACATGTGATCAACCACAAAGGCTCCATACAGTAAATCTTGAGAGCGAGTCTTCCAATATTTGTGTCCCACAAATATCTATGAACCTTGGTTGCAACCTTGCCCCACATTCACCATTTGAATGTTAACCAATCCAAGTTCATAATAGTCTAGACCTCACACTTGTTCCCACAAATGTGATCAACTACGGAATTTAGAATAATTATTTATTCATGGATAAAATATGCAAAATTGGAACATGACTCAAAATTAAATTAATACCATAATTATATTAATGAGTTTGAACTAATTCGTTCCGTTACAATACATAAAATAGATCATGTCCAATCACTAGAATATCGAAGCCCTAATGCACAAACATGTCCCTCATGTTTTGGCCCATGTAAAAGCTTCGTGAGTGGATCCGCAACATTATGATCTGTGTGAACTTTGTGGATACATATCTTTCCCTTTTCAACCTCATCCCTGATGTAGTTGAATCTCCACTCAATGTGACGAGTCTTTTGATGAGCACGAGGTTCCTTGATCTGAGCAATCGCACCCTCGTTGTCACAAAAGATCTCAAGAGGGTCCTGAATGGAAGGGACCACTCCTAAGTCATCGATGAATTTCTTCATCCATGCAGCTTCCTGAGCTGCCAATGATGCGGCAATGTACTCCGACTCTGTAGTGGATAACGCAACAACATCCTGTTTTGAACTCTTCCAAGAGACCGCACCTCCATTTAACATGAAGACATAACCGGATTGTGATCGAGAATCATCTCGGTCAGTTTGGAAGCTCGCGTCCACGTAACCTTTTACAGCGAGTTCCTCCTCACCAGACCCATATATTAGAAATATATCCTTAGTCCTCCTAAGGTATTTCAATATACTTTTAACAGCAACCCAATGACTGTTTTCTGGGTTATTCTGGTATCCACATGTCAAGTTTAGAGCGCATGACACGTCCGGTCTAGTACATATCATTGCATACATGATTGAACCAATAGCAGATGCGTATGGGACATTTTTCATCCTCTCTTGTTCATCTTTTGTGGTAGGACATTGAGATGAACTGAGAATGGTTCCTCTTTGAATAGTTACCAAACCTTTCTTAGAGTTTTCCATCTTGAACCTTTTCAAGACCTTATCAATGTATGTACTTTGACTTAAACCTATCAATTTCTTAGATCTATTCCTATAGATCCCTATCCCCAATATATATTGTGCTTCTCCAATGTCCTTAATGGAGAAGCAACTTTTAAGCCAGGTTTTAACTCCTTGCATTGTGGTAATATCATTCCCAAATAATAATATATCATCCACGTATAGTACGAGGAACATGATGGTGCTCCCACTAGCCTTCTTGTATACACAGGCTTCATCACCATTTTTAATGAAGCCAAATTTCTTTGCCTCCTCATTAAAACGATGATTCCACATTCTAGATGCTTGTTTCAATCCGTAGATTGATTTCTTTAACTTGCATACCTTTTCAGGACATTTCGGATCAACAAAACCTTCGGGATGTACCATATAGACATCTTCCTCAAGATATCCATTCAGGAAAGCAGTTTTGACATCTATTTGCCATATTTCATAGTCATAGTAAGCAGCAATGGCAAATAATATCCTAATAGACTTTAGCATTGCCACAGGCGAGAAAGTTTCATCATAGTCAACCCCTTGAGTTTGAGTGAAACCTTTTGCTACAAGTCTAGCTTTGTATGTATCCAAGTTTCCATGTATGTCGGTTTTCTTCTTGAAAAGCCATTTGCAATCAACTAGCCTAGAGCTAGGAGGTTGCACAACAAGTTCCCAAACTTGGTTTTCATACATGGATTGCATCTCGGCGTTCATGGCTTCCTTCCATTTGTCTTTATCAATCCTTGATAAAACATCTTCGTAGTTTGTGGGTTCATCCAAATCAACCGTATAGCAACCATCCACGAGAAAACCATATCTCTCAGGAGGATTACTAATCCTACTAGATCTTCGAACGTCTTGTATACTTTGATCAACCACTTGATCATTCTCAACATTTTCATGTTGAGTGCTAGTGTCAACCAATTGTGTATCATCTATTTGATCTTGAACCTCTTCAAAGTCTATCTTCCTTTCACTATTTCCTTCCATTAGGAACTTAGTTTCAAGGAATTCCGCCTTTCGAGCAACAAATACATTTTGCTCGGTCGGATCATAGAAATAGTATCCCATATCATCCTTGGGATATCCTATGAAGATACACTTCGTAGATCGAGCATGCAACTTATTAGCATTATAGCGCTTTGGATAAGCCTCACATCCCCATACTTTCAAGTATGAAAGAGAAGGAGGTTTTCCAAACCACATCTCATGAGGAGTCCGTTCCACTTTCTTGGTTGGGGCCATATTTAAAATACGAGCCGCGGAGCATAGACAATAACCCCAAAACGATAGAGATAACGAGCTTCTTGCCATCATAGATCGAACCATATCCATTAGGGTTCGGTTCCTCCTTTCGGAAACTCCATTAAGTTGGGGTGTTCCTGGTGGAGTAAGTTGTGAGATAATCCCACAACTCCTAAGATGATCTTGGAAAGCATTGCTTAGGTATTCACCTCCTCTATCGGTACGAAGTACCTTGATTGTCTTGTTGAGTTGATTTTGTACTTCGTTTTGATATTCCTTGAATGCTTCAAAAGTTTCATCCTTATGTCTTAACAAGTAGACATATCCGAAACGACTGAAGTCATCAATGAATGTAACAAAGTATCTTTCACCATTCCTAGTCATGGGCTTAAAGGGTCCACATACATCCGAATGTATTAATCCCAATAAGTCTTTAGCCCTTTCATAGGTCCCTTTGAAAGGTGCTTTCGTCATTTTGCCTTGCAAACAAGATTCACATACATCAAACGAGTCCATCTCATTTGATTTCAAAAGTCCATTCTTTTGAAGTGTATGCATTCGGTTCTTGTTTATGTGACCAAGGAGACAATGCCATAAGTAGGAATCACTCAAATCCCTTTTGAGTTTCTTGGTGCTTGTATGGTATATTGAGCTACTAGATGATGTGTCATCATGAATCAATTCATAAATTCCATTTGAAGGCGAAGCCTTAAAATAGAATACATTATCTAAATAAACGTGGATATCATCATTAACAAAATTAAGATTAAAACCACATTGTTTCAAACGGGAAACTGAAATAATGTTTCGACATAAATTCGGTGCATACAAAACATTGTTCAAAATAAGTTCCAAACCACTTGGAAGTTTTAACACAAAGTCTCCTTGAGCCTTCACTTGCACTTTGGCTCTATTACCCATGAAGAGACTTGACGTTCCCGTTTGCTTGCTACTTCTTTTGAACCCCTGCAAAGAATTGCAAATGTGAGTTCCACATCCAGTGTCTAATACCCATGTATTAGAAGAAGTAATACTAAGCTCTATATATACCATATATATATTACCTGAGGATTGTCCCGCATCCCTCTTTTCCTTCAACTCCTTAAGGTAGACCGGGCAGTTGCGTTTCCAGTGACCCATTTCACCGCAACTGAAACACGGGTCTTCCTTGGGGTTTGCTTGTCCGGCAACCTTTTGCTTTTTGTTCTGGTTTTTGGTTTGGGTAACCATCTTCCCCTTTCCCTTGCCTTGATGAGCGGGTCCTTTCCTCTTTGCCGCCTTAGGCTTAGAGGTGTTATTACCTTTGGACCCACCATCATTGATCATTAGCACGGGTGAAGCCCTTTTACCCATGCTAGTTTCGGCCGTCCTTAACATGCCATAAAGTTCACCAATGGTCTTATCCATCCCATTCATATTGTAATTAATTACAAATTGGTCAAACCTCTTTGACAAGGAGTTTAGAATAAGATCCGTGGCTAGCTCATTAGATATGTTGAGATTAAGACGGTTTGCGCGATCAATAAGGCTTTTCATTTTGAGGACATAAGATGAAACGGATTGGGTGTCATCCATACGACATGCATGTAGCGCTCGAACCGTTTCGAAGCGCTCGACACGAGCTTGTTGAAGGAACATCTCCTTCAATTGAGTGATCATGTCATATGCGCTATGATGCTCGAAATCCTTTTGGAGTTCGGGTATCATAGTCCCAAGCCTTAGGCAAGCGACTTGCACCGAATCGGCGCAATACTTATCCCAATAAGCCATGCCCTCTACATCTTCCTCGTCTGGTTGGTCGGGAATAGGGTCCTCCAACACATACGCTTTATCCTCAAGTTTGAGGACAATTCTAAGATTACGGAACCAATCCATAAAATTCGTATGGTTGATTTTGTCTTTTTCGAGGAGAGACCTTAACGATAGGTTGTTTAGGTTAAGTGGTGCATTTTGCATGTTGTTGTTGTTATTGGCGGCCATCTACAAAATTTAACAAAGTTCCTTTAAGTATCGATTTTAATTTAATAAACAATACCCTTTTATATTTTAATTGACTTATTAAATATTAGAATCCAACGGTAAATCAAATTTCGGTTAGGTGACCTTTATCCCGTTAGTTGATTTAGCTAGGTAGTCATTTATATAACAATTGCAATCCTTTTACAACTTCTAAATTATGGGATCATGCAATCCTTTTGCATGGCATATTTATCCCATCAACGCCTATTTGTTCCTCATGCTTCGGTGACCCTAAGTTCATGATTCCCAAATCAAGTCGTCCTACTTGTGTAAACATGTAAAATTAACATACAAGTGGTTAGGTGACCTTTATCCCACAAGCATGCGAATTTTACCTTAACCATATTAGTTTAGCTCATAACAGTTAGGTGACCTGTATCCCATTATGAGTTCCCTACTATGTTAGTGTGAATCATTATATTCATAGATTTTACTCGAATGGGTTCTCTGTCCTTTCTGCTCAAGGCGTCAGCTACCACATTTGCCTTCCCAGGGTGGTAACGAATCTCAAAGTCGTAATCATTCAACAATTCAATCCACCTACGCTGCCTCATATTCAGTTGTTTCTGATTAAATATGTGTTGAAGACTTTTATGGTCGGTATATATAATACTTTTGACCCCATATAAGTAGTGCCTCCAAGTCTTTAATGCAAAAACAACTGCGCCTAATTCCAAATCATGCGTCGTATAATTTTGCTCGTGAATCTTCAATTGTCTAGACGCATAAGCAATCACCTTCGTCCGTTGCATTAATACACAACTGAGAACTTGCTTTGATGCGTCACAATAAATCACAAAATCATCATTCCCTTCAGGCAATGACAATATAGGTGCCGTAGTTAGCTTTTTCTTCAATAATTGAAACGCCTTTTCTTGTTCATCCTTCCATTCAAATTTCTTCCCTTTATGCATTAATGCAGTCAAGGGTTTTGCTATTTTGGAGAAATCTTGGATGAATCTTCTGTAGTAACCAGCCAATCCTAAAAATTGACGTATATGCTTCGGAGTTTTTGGGGTTTCCCACTTTTCAACGGTATTGATCTTTGCCGGGTCCACCTGGATACCTTCTTTGTTCACTATGTGACCGAGGAATTGAACTTCTTCCAACCAAAATGCACACTTTGAAAACTTAGCGTACAGTTTTTCTTTCCTCAATACTTCTAGCACTTTTCTCAAATGTTCTTCGTGCTCTTGATCATTCTTTGAGTAAATAAGTATGTCATCGATGAAAACAATGACAAACTTGTCAAGATATGGCCCACACACTCGGTTCATAAGGTCCATGAACATAGCTGGTGCGTTAGTCAATCCAAACGGCATAACCATAAACTCGTAATGACCATAACGCGTCCTAAAAGCAGTTTTTGGAATATCATCCTCCTTTACTCGCATTTGATGAAATCCAGAATGTAAATCGATCTTCGAATAAACCGATGAGCCTTGTAGTTGATCAAATTGTTGGGATTTAACAAGTTCATAAACACATAACTCATGTTAAGAATCATAATAAAGCGGAAGCATGAAACCCGATTTGAAACTTGTTAAACTTTAACCAAATAAAGTTAAATCCCAATAATAGATCAAGTTATGAAATATACTTACAAACTAAAAGTGGGTTTAGTGTCATTACCTCCTCAAGCAAGTTGAGGGTTAAATCAAATGGATGATGGAGAAGAAGATGATGAATGGAGCTTCAAAAAGATGAAACCTCAAGGAGAAATACCACAAGCCTTTTACCACCAACACTACCTTTGATTTAGTTAGGATTTAAGACACTTGAATCACCTTGCAAACAAAATTTTGAACCCCTTTCCCACTCCAAAAGTTTCGGCCAGAATTGGATGAAATGGGAGAGCAATTTTGCTTGGTTACTTGATTGAAGAGTAAGTGTGCAAGTATTCAATAAGTGGGATTGGTTAGGATACATTTGTAGAAGCAAAAGTCCCTTCAAAAGGAGCCAATCACATTTCATGCAATGCACCAACCTCCCATGCCCATTTAATTATATAATTTGAATTTAAAATAAATGTAAACTTATATAAAAGTATTATAAACAATACTTGCACATTTTTTATTTTATGCTTACATTATATTTTATAAAACCAATTTACAAAATGTAACATAAAATAATTAATTATTTAACCTATAAATAATTAAATCCTTTATATATAAATTATTCCATAATTTATATATACATCAAGTAATATTTCTTTAGAAACCATTTTCTAACTCAAGTGTCGCGTATTTATTTAATGATCCAACCGTAAAGATCAAATACGTATAAGGTGTCGGTAAGCTTGTTATTGGGTATGACCCGACTTGGATCATAACACACTAGCCACATTAATTTAATATGTCTCTCGGGCATACGAAAAACCTTCACAAATAAGTCGTCAATTCTCGGCAGTGGATAACGGTTTTTGATGGTAAGTTTGTTCAACTCTCTGTAGTCAATACACAACCTAAATGTACCATCCTTCTTCTTGACAAACAAAACAAGAGCTCCCCATGGTGATGTGCTTGGTCGAATGAAACCACGTTCTAATAGTTCTTGCAGTTGGCTTTGCAGTTCTTTCATCTCGCTGGGTGCGAGTCTATAAAGAGCACGAGCTATTAGTGCAGCTCTTGGTACAAGATCTATTTGAAATTCAACAGATCGATGTGGAGGTAGTCCTGGTAATTCTTTCGGAAATACATCGGGAAATTCTTTTGCGACTGGAACATCATTGATGCTCTTTTCTTCAGTTTGTACTTTCTCGACGTGTGCTAGAACAGCATAGCAACCTTTTCTTATTAGTTTTTGTGCCTTCAAATTACTAATAAGATGTAGCTTCATGTTGCCCTTTTCTCCGTACACCATTAAGGGTTCTCCTTCTTCTCGTACAATGCGAATTGCATTTTTATAACATACGATCTCTGCTTTCACCTTCTTCAGCCAGTCCATGCCAACTATTACATCAAAACTCCCTAACTCTACTGGTATCAAATCAATCTTAAATATTTCGCTACCCAGTTTAATTTCTTGATTCCGGCATATATTATCTGCTGAAATTAATTTACCGTTTGCTAATTCGAGTAAAAATTTACTATCCAACGGCGTCAATGGACAACTTAATTTAGCACAAAAATCTCTACTCATATAGCTTCTATCCGCACCCGAATCAAATAAAACGTAAGCAGATTTATTGTCAATAAGAAACGTACCCGTAACAAGCTCCGGGTCTTCCTGTGCCTCTGCCGCATTAATATTGAAAACTCTTCCGCGGCCTTGTCCATTCGTGTTCTCCTGGTTCGGGTAATTTCTAATAATGTGGCCCGGTTTTCCACATTTATAACAAACTACATTGGCATAACTTGCTCCGACACTACTTGCTCCGCCATTACTCGTTCCGACACCATTTGTTCCTTTCGTTCTGTTAACCCCTGGTCCGTAGACCTCATACTTCGCCGCGCTATGACCATTTCTTTTACACTTGTTGCAAAATTTGGTGCAGAACCCCGAGTGATACTTTTCACACCTTTGGCATAGCTGCTTCTGATTGTTGTTGTTGTTGCGGTTGTTATTGTTGTTGGGATGATTGTTGTAGTTGCTGTTGTTGTCGTTGTTGTTGTTGGGCCGTTTGTTGTAGTTGGGATTGATGTTGCGATTGTTGGGATAATTGTTGCGATTATTATTGTAATTGCTGTTGTTGTTGTATTGGTGATTCTTATCACCGTTTTCCTCAAACTTTCTTTTGACTTGCTTCACATTGGCCTCTTCAGCCGTCTGTTCTTTAATTCTTTCCTCAATCTGGTTCACTAGTTTGTGAACCATTCTACATGCCTGTTGTATGGAGGCGGGCTCGTGTGAACTTATATCTTCTTAGATTCTTTCCGGTAATCCTTTCACAAACGCGTCGATCTTCTCTTCCTCATCTTCGAACGCTCCCGGACACAATAGGCATAATTCTGTGAATCGTCTTTCGTACGTGGTAATATCAAATCCTTGGGTTCGTAACCCTCTAAGTTCTATCTTGAGCTTATTGACCTCGGTTCTGGGACGGTACTTCTCGTTCATCAAGTGCTTGAATGCTGACCACGGTAGTGCGTACGCATCATCTTGTCCCACTTGCTCTAGATAGGTATTCTACCATGTTAACGCATAACCTGTGAAGGTATGCGTAGCGTACTTCACTTTGTCCTCTTCAGTACACTTACTTATGGCAAACACCGATTCGACCTTCTCGGTCCACCGTTCAATCCGATCGGTCCTTCGCTTCCATCAAATTCCAAAGGTTTGCAGGCAGTGAATTCTTTGTAGGTGCATCCTACACGATTTCCTGTACTGCTAGATCCAAGGTTATTGTTGGTATGTAGCGCAGCCTGTACTGCGGCTATGTTTGAAGCTAGAAAAGTACGGAATTCCTCTTCATTCATATTCACGGTGTGTCGAGTAGTCGATGCCATTTCCTTCAAAATAGTCAAATGGAACAAGTTAATCATACAGAATATTAAGAGTAGTTAATAGTATTTCGTAGCATAATATGAACTCATTTATAAAAGCTTTTTCTTCATATTAGCGTTTTATAAGTTTAAATTCGGGTAGTACCTACCCGTTAAGTTCATACTTAGTAACTAATATACAATTCAACTACTACAATTCTATATGAAAAACTGATTATAATAATATTTTGCGTTCAAACTTTTATACAATATTTTACAAACTTACAATACCGCTTATTTTACATAAAGCATGAAATATAGCACACAATAACTTTGATACAAGATAGTTGTGAAGATAATTCTAGCTAGTACACAAGTTGTTCAGTAAAGGCAATAAAGACACGTAATTCATACTTCCAGAAACAAGTCACGCATTCTGGTTTTACTAGGACTACTTCCCATCCTTGGTCTTGTGGAACATAACCGTTATGGCCATTGATAAGACAGCGTGTTGTAACGTCGTCAAAGGGACGAGGGTTACGTAATGACCAACAGTCTCGTAATAACCTAAAAACCTCATTTCTTACCCCAATTACCGACTCCGTCACTTGTGGGAACGTTTTGTTTAATAGTTGTAGCCCGATGTTCTTTTTCTCACTTTGGTGAGAAGCAAACATTACTAACCCGTAAGCATAGCATGCTTCTTTATGTTGCATGTTAGCCGCTTTTTCTAAATCATGAAGTCCTATATTCGGATACATTGAGTCAAAATAATTTCTTAACCCGTTGCGTAAAATAGCATTTGGGTTCCCCGCAATATATGAGTCAAAGTAAACACATCGTAACTTATGGGTTTCCCAATGTGATATCCCCCATCTTTCAAACGAAAGTCTCTTATAAACCAAGACATTCTTGGAACGTTCTTCGAATGTCTTACAAACTGATTTCGCCGTAAATAGTTGTGCCGAAGAATTCTGGCCGACTCTAGACAAGATTTCATCAATCATGTCTCCGGGTAGGTCTCTTAAAATATTGGGTTGTCTATCCATTTTGTGTTTTTAAACTGTAAAATAGACAAGAGTTAGATTCATAAAAAAAATTACTTATTAATACAAGCAATTTTTACATATATCATAAAGCATAAGCACACTATATTACATATATTACACCATACGAATACAACTATCTTATTCCGACTCGCTCGTTTCTTCTTCTTCGGTTTTGGTTCGTTTTGCCAATTTTCTAGGGATATATGATGTTCCCCTAATACAAGCCGTCGTTTTCCACATTGGTTTAGAAAAACCTGGTGGTTTAGAGGTTCCCGGGTCATTGTTACAACTTAAGGGCTTCGGGGGTTGACGATACATATAAAGTTCATCGGGGTTGGAATTAGATTTCTCTATTTTTATGCCCTTTCCCTTATTATTTTCTTTTGCCTTTTTAAATTCAGTTGGGGTAATTTCTATAACATCCTCGGAATTCTCGTCGGAATCCGATTCATCGGAGAATTGGTAATCCTCCCAATATTTTACTTCCTTGGCGGAAACACCATTGACCATAATTAACCTTGGTCGGTTGGTTGAGGATTTTCTTTTACTTAATCATTTTATTATTTCCCCCACCAGTTCTACTTCCTCCTCCGGTTCCTCCTCTTCCGGTTCTGATTCTTCTTCCGGTTCCGACTCTTCTTCCGGTTCCTCTTCGGGAACTTGTGAATCAGTCCACGAATCATTCCAATTTACATTTGACTCTTCATTATTATTAGGTGAGTCAATGGGACTTGTTCTAGAGGTAGACATCTATCACATAATATCAAACGCATTAAGAGATTAATATATCACATAATATTCACATGTTAAAAATATATAGTTTTCAACCAAATTTGTTAAGCAATCATTTTTCAAGTAAACACGGTCGAAGTCCAGACTCACTAATACATCCTAACAAACTCGATAAGACACACTAATGCAAAATTCTGGTTCTCTAAGACCAACGCTCTGATACCAACTGACATGTCCCGTTCTTATTGATTAAAAACGTTCCATATTAATTGATTTCGTTGCGAGGTTTTGACCTCTATATGAGACGTTTTTCAAAGACTGCATTCATTTTAAAACAAACCATAACCTTTATTTCATAAATAAAGGTTTAAAAAGCTTTACGTAGATTATCAAATAATGATAATCTAAAATATCCTGTTTACACACGACCATTACATAATGGTTTACAATACAAATATGTTACATCGAAATCAGTTTCTTGAATGCAGTTTTTACACAATATCATACAAACATGGACTCCAAATCTTGTCCTTATTTTAGTATGCAACAGCGGAAGCTCTTAGTATTCACCTGAGAATAAACATGCTTTAAACGTCAACAAAAATGTTGGTGAGTTATAGGTTTAACCTATATATATCAAATCGTAACAATAGACCACAAGATTTCATATTTCAATACACATCCCATACATAGAGATAAAAATCATTCATATGGTGAACACCTGGTAACCGACATTAACAAGATGCATATATATAAGAATATCCCCATCATTCCGGGACACCCTTCGGATATGATATAAATTTCGAAGTACTAAAGTATCCGGTACTTTGGATGGGGTTTGTTAGGCCCAATAGGTCTATCTTTAGGATTCGCGTCAATTAGGGTGTATGTTCCCTAATTCTTAGATTACCAGACTTAATAAAAAGGGGCATATTCGATTTTGATAATTCAACCATAGAATGTAGTTTCACGTACTTGTGTCTATTTTGTAAATCATTTATAAAACCTGCATGTATTCTCATCCCAAAAATATTAGATTTTTAAAAGTGGGACTATAACTCACTTTCACAGATTTTTACTTCGTCGGGAAGTAAGGCTTGGCCACTTGTTGATTCACGAACCTATAACAATATATACATATATATCAAAGTATGTTCAAAATATATTTACAACATTTTTAATATATTTTGATGTTTTAAGTTTATTAAGTCAGCTGTCCTCGTTAGTAACCTACAACTAGTTGTCCACAGTTAGATGTACAGAAATAAATTGATAAATATTATCTTGAATCAATCCATGACTCAGTGTATACGTATCTCAGTATTGATCACAACTCAAACTATATATATTTTGGAATCAACCTCAACCCTGTATAGCTAACTCCAACATTCACATATAGAGTGTCTATGGTTGTTCCGAAATATATATAGATGTGTCGACATGATAGGTCGAAACATTGTATACGTGTCTATGGTATCTCAAGATTACATAATATACAATACAAGTTGATTAAGTTATGGTTGGAATAGATTTGTTACCAATTTTCACGTAGCTAAAATGAAAAAAATTATCCAATCTTGTTTTACCCATAACTTCTTCATTTTAAATCCGTTTTGAGTGAATCAAATTGCTATGGTTTCATATTGAACTCTATTTTATGAATCTAAACAGAAAAAGTATAGGTTTATAGTCGGAAAAATAAGTTACAAGTTATTTTTGTAAAGGTAGTCATTTCAGTCGAAAGAACGACGTCTAGATGACCATTTTAGAAAACATACTTTCACTTTGAGTTTATCCATAATTTTTGGATATAGTTTCATGTTCATAATAAAAATCATTTTCCCAGAATAACAACTTTTAAATCAAAGTTTATCATAGTTTTTAATTAACTAACCCAAAACAGCCCGCGGTGTTACTACGACGGCGTAAATCCAGTTTTACGGTGTTTTTCGTGTTTCCAGGTTTTAAATCATTAAGTTAGCATATCATATAGATATAGAACATGTGTTTAGTTGATTTTAAAAGTCAAGTTAGAAGGATTAACTTTTATTTGCGAACAAGTTTAGAATTAACTAAACTATGTTCTAGTGATTACAAGTTTAAATCTTCGAATAAGATAGCTTTATATGTATGAATCGAATGATGTTATGAACATCATTACTACCTCAAGTACCTTGGATAAACCTACTGGAAATGACAAAAATATATCTAGCTTCAAAGGATCCTTGGATGGCTTGAAAGTTCTTGAAGCAGAATCATGACACGAAAACAATTTCAAGTAAGATTTCCACTCGAAATAAGATTGTTATAGTTATAGAAATTGAATTAAAGTTTGAATATGATTATTACCTTGTATTAGAAAGATAACCTACTGTAAGTAACAAAGGTTTCTTGATCTTGGATGATTACTTGGAATGGATTTAGAAAACTTGGAAGTAAACTTGCAATCTTGAAAGTATTCTTGATTTTATGAAACTAGAACTTTTGGAATTTATGAAGAACACTTAGAACTTGAAGATAGAACTTGAGAGAGATCAATTAGATGAAGAAAATTGAAGAATTAAAGTGTTTGTAGGTGTTTTTGGTCGTTGGTGTATGGATTAGATATAAAGGATATGTAATTTTGTTTTCATGTAAATAAGTCATGAATGATTACTCATATTTTTGTAATTTTATGAGATATTTCATGCTAGTTGCCAAATGATGGTTCCCACATGTGTTAGGTGACTCACATGGGCTGCTAAGAGCTGATCATTGGAGTGTATATACCAATAGTACATACATCTAAAAGCTGTGTATTGTACGAGTACGAATACGGGTGCATACGAGTAGAATTGTTGATGAAACTGAACGAGGATGTAATTGTAAGCATTTTTGTTAAGTAGAAGTATTTTGATAAGTGTCTTGAAGTCTTTCAAAAGTGTATGAATACATATTAAAACACTACATGTATATACATTTTAACTGAGTCGTTAAGTCATCATTAGTCGTTACATGTAAATGTTGTTTTGAAACCTTTAGGTTAACGATCTTGTTGAATGTTGTTAACCCATTGTTTATTATAACAAATGAGATGTTAAATTGTTATATTATCATGATATTATGATATATAATATATCTTAGTATGATATATATACAGTTAAATGTCGTTACAACGATAATCGTTACATATATGTCTCGTTTCGAAATCATTAAGTTAGTAGTCTTATTTTTACATATGTATTTCATTGTTAATACACTTAATAATATATTTACTTATCATTTAACATAATTAACCAAGTGTATCAATATCTTAATATGATTCATATGTACCTAGTAAGACGTTGTTATAACGATAATCGTTATATATATCGTTTTCGAGTTTCTTAAATTAATAGTCTCATTTTTATGTATATAACTCATTGTTAAAATACCTAATGAGATACATACTTATAATAAAATCATGTTAACTATATATATAACCATATATATGTCATCGTATAGTTTTTACAAGTTTTAACGTTCGTGAATCATCGGTCAACTTGGGTGGTCAATTGTCTATATGAAACCTATTTCAATTAATCAAGTCTTAACAAGTTTGATTGCTTAACATGTTGGAAACACTTAATCATGTAAATAACAATTTTATTTAATATATATATAAACATGGAAAAGGTCGGGTCACTACAGTTACTACCAATGTTTATACCGCCGTAAAAAAATCACTGATGTACAAAGTGTGAAGAATAAAGAAGTGATTCTAGTATTTCAAGACTATATTGCTTGAGGACAAGCAACGCTCAAGTGTGGGAATATTTGATAATGCTAAAAACGAACATATATTTCATAGCATTATTCCTCAAGAAAGACAAGCTTTTAGTTGCAATTGTTCTATTTACAAGTGATATTCGTTTAAATAATAAAAGGTGAATACAAAAGACAGATTCGACGAATTGAAGACGCAAATGACCAAAAAGCTCAAAAGTACAAAATACAATCAATGAGGTTTCAATTATTGATAAGAAACGTCTCAACATTACAAGAGTACAAGATTCAAAACGCAAAGTACAAGATATTAAATTGTACGCAAGGACGTTCGAAAATCCGGAACCGGGACCAGAGTCAACTCTCAACGCTCGACGCAACGGACTAAAAATTACAAGTCAACTATGCACATGAATATAATATAATATATAATTAATTCTTAAAATTAATATATATATTATATTATATTATAAAACCGTCGGCATAGAAAAACAAAGACTTTTGAGTCTCCCCAGCTGGCCATGCGATCGCATGGCCTGGAGGAAGAAACTCCATGCGATCGCATGGTGCACAGTTCTAGCCCACATGCCTATAAAAATCGAGCTTTGGTGTAACAAAAAACACATCTTTTTCTTCTCCTCATTCATACGTAGTATATATTTATATTTATATTTATATTTTAATTTTAATTTTAATTTTAATTTTAATTTATAATAATAAGGGTGTGTTAGCGAATGTTGTAAGGGTGTAAGTCGAAATTCTGTCCGTGTAGCGCTACGCTATTTTTAATCATTGTAAGTTAGGTTCAACCTTTTTACATTAATGTCTCGTAGCTAAGTTATTATTATGCTTATTTAATCCGAAGTGATCATGATGTTGGGCTAAAAATATTAAAATTGGGTAATTGGGCTTTGTACTATAATTGGGGTTTGGACAAAAGAACGACACTTGTGGAAATTAGACTATGGGCTATTAATGGGCTTTATATTTGTTTAACTAAATGATAGTTTGTTAATTTTAATATAAAGATTTACAATTGAACGTCCCTATAAATAACCATATACACTCGATCGGATACGATGGGCAGGGTATTTATATGTACGAATAATCGTTCATTTAACCGGACACGGGAATGGATTAATAGTCACTAGAATTATTAAAACAGGGGTGAAATTATGTACAAGGACACTTGGCATAATTGATAACAAAGTATTAAAACCTTGGGTTACACTCAGTCGACATCCTGGTGTAATTATTAAACAAAGTAATAAAACCTTGTTACCGTTTAAGTCCCCAATTAGTTGGAATATTTGACTTCGGGTATAAGGATAATTTGACGAGGACACTCGCACTTTATATTTATGACTGATGGACTGTTATGGACAAAAACTAGATGGACATATTAAATAATCCAAGACAAAGGACAATTAACCCATGGGCATAAAACTAAAATCAACACGTCAAACATCATGATTACGGAAGTTTAAATAAGCATAATTCTTTTATTTCATATTTAATTTCCTTTATTTTATATTTAATTGCACTTCTAATTATCGCATTTTTATTTATTGTTATTGTATTTAATTGCACTTTTAATTATCGTACTTTTTAATTATCGCAAGTTTATTTTATCGCACTTTTATTTATCGCAATTTCATTATCGTTATTTACTTTATGCTTTAAATTAATTCTTTTATTTATTTAATATTTTACATTTGGTTTTAACTGCGACTAAAGTTTTAAAATCGACAAACCGGTCATTAAACGGTAAAATCCCCCCTTTAAAATAATAATATTACTTATATATATATTCGTATTTTTATAAATTAAACTAATATAGCGTTAAGCTTTGATTAAAAGATTCCCTGTGGAACGAACCGGACTTACTAAAAACTACACTACTGTACGATTAGGTACACTGCCTATAAGTGTTGTAGCAAGGTTTAAGTATATCCATTCAATAAATAAATAAATATCTTGTGTAAAATTGTATCGTATTTAATAGTATCTCCTGCTAAAATTTAATAGTATTTTATATACCCCTTAGCTTTAACATCAGTCATTCATCAGTTTTCTCCCTCACTTCAGTGATAAGAATTTTTCTCAAGTTGATATCAACCGATATGCCTCCGCAATGATTTCTGAATTAGAATTTTGGACTGAAAGCAAGAAACCTAACCCTATTTCAATATACGAAGATCGAGATTTCTTCTACTTCGATCCAGCCTCATTTCTCATCAAAAGATTAATTGAAGTTTTTCCAGATTCCACCGAGGAAAGAATACATCAGAATTTCTTCGCAAAAAGAAAGGAAATATATTCTGAACTCGTACAAATCATCACTATGTCAAAATTTCCGTTTACAACCCCGCAAAGAAAGATCATTCGGGAAATATCTAAAAACTTTAAAATTACTATCGGTGATCCTGACTGCGCGGAAGATCTGTTATTTCAAGACACAGTGTTAAAACTTCTTTTTGAACTTAATTATCGAGATACTGGACCAAGGGATGGAATTTCAAACGTTAAAAAAGTTAGAAGGGCTTTGGTTAAACTTATGGACGACATCGGGGATTTAAAAAAGTGCGAGCGTAAAATGCTAAGTGATTTTGAAATATTTTCAGTACACTCCGTTGATTTACTCTGGATCGTCAAAGAAGCTTTAAATTTATCTTTCTTTCCGCGTCATTTCTGGAACGTAGTTGCGGACCTGTGTAATTTGAGTTATTAATAAAATAAAATATTTTAATTGTACTCCTTCTATTTGTCTTTATCTTTTTAATTTTAGTAAAAATAGTCGGATTAAGATCTGAAGCAAATTTTTATTTACCTTTTATTAATATAGTTAAAATTTTAAAATTTTAAAAATATAAAAATTTCGCGAGTCGGGTTGGGGAAATAAGCCCGCAAGCCACACGGGCCCAATTTTCCTCTTTTCTTCTCCTCCTCTCCTTTTCTCCTTCCCTTTTCTTTTCTTTTTCTCTTCTTCGTCTCCTTCTGTGTTCTTCGACCGTCGCACACACCACCATCACACCATCCTCAAATCTTGACCATTTTCAGCGATTCAAAGCTGAAATATTATTCTCTCGTGCCTCCTAAACGCGTTTCCATCATTAATTTGGCATAAAAGGTAATCTTTCATGGTTAAAATTCGAGTTTTCACTCGGAGTTAATTTTTTGACTTTTGAGAAAAATTTTGTTTTATGCCCAATTTTGAATTCCTTTATGCTTAGTTAGGTAATGTGATTGATGTGTGTTTGTTTTTAGGTTCGATTGAGGAATTTTGGATAGTTTTTAGCTCTCAATTCGTTGGTTGAGGTTTTAGGCTAGGAATTGGTAAAATCTTTGGAAACTAGGTGTTTTGCTAGCTCAATTAGGCTTAGTGATGCTTAGAAACTAATTTTGGAACAATTTAGGGTTGTTTACTTGAAAATTGATGTTTTGATAAAACTACACTTAATTAGGATTAGGGTTATTCCTTTAGTTAAAACGTTTTTAAAACTTAGGATTGCCTTAAAACTAGTCTAAATGAAGATATCATCGATTTGCTAGTGAAAATTTAGCTTAGTCTTTGATTTTCCTTATTTTGTACGTTTTTGACAAAATGATTATTTTTCAATATAACGGTCTTAATCTTTGACTTAAGAATGTTATAGCTCAAGTTTGATGATTAAAAATATTTAAGGTAATTAAAAATCATCATATTTTAATCAAAATTGCTTATTATGACTAACTCGCTATAATTATTATTTTTAGCATTATTTATTGCAATCATGGGTACGTTTTGAATTTTTCTTAGATATAAGTTTGTAGTGAGATTAGATATTGTTTGCGGTAACTTTGGACTATAACAAGAATTTGGAAAATGCCTTTTTTAAAGCCCTCATTTCGAATTTTTTCGAAAAATATATGCATTCTAAGTGTTATTCTAAGTCTTATTATTTTGGAACATAACCTACGTTACGTGACCTTTGCAGATGGCTAATTATATACCTGCAGAATATGACTTACCCCACTACCTCCTCGGGCAAGATGATCCAGCTGATAATGAACCATTTATGAGGAATTGGATTAATCGACAAAAAGGGGCCAACAAATATATCAAGTGGGCAATAATAGAACAGTGTGGATGAGATGATGAGCTTAGGTCAATCTTGAACGTCAGAGTAAACAGGAGAATAAACAGAGCCTGGCAAAACCTGTTTGAGATAAATGAAAAGTTGTATGAGGAGCCATAAGCAGAATTTATGGCAACTTGGAGGTTTGAGTCGAACGTTGATCAAGAGGATTACAATGATCACGAGTGCATCCATTTCCGCCATCAAAATCAGACGTATCACCTATCTCTCGCACGATTCGCATGGCATCTGGAACTGTACAAGCCATCACAGCTTAACCGTTCTATATTCAAGAGAGGGTACACCACCTTAAACAACATAGACCATCAAGCTTTCTGGCGCGGATACACCTCCGATAATGAACCATGGAGGTCAAGTAAAAAGGCTTCGAAATTCATCAATCCCGTACACCGCATTCTTTACCACCTCATCACCAAAACCCTTCACCTGAAAGCCCAACATGGTGGTGCTGTTACTATTAATGATATGCGCCTGATGCACGCCATGATCCATAACCAGAATACGCAAGTTGCACACTTTCTAGCCCAGGCATTCACCAATTAAAGGAATGCCGTAAGAACAGTTGTGCCGGTCTTGGGAATCGTCATTACAAAACTCCTCCGTAGGATGCAAGTTTTGGGGAGTATTGAGAGATTTGGGTATAAGATTGGAGCCGAGTCGGAAGAGATAGGGTATAGGCTATTGAACACTTGGGAGTACATTCGTATCGAAGGTGAACAGTTAATCATTCCAGCTAACCCAGCAATACCTGACTCAGAGGACCAGACAGTACCAGCGGTAAGAGAACAGGGTTTAGGCCTGATACGAGGATGAGAGATGGTCGGAGATGGCGAGGTTCTCAGGAACCGCGGGATGAGGATGATCCCACCATACAGTGACGGCCCACTGACACCCACTGAAACTCATCAGTAGGGGAAGGGGATAGGCTGCGCTTTCCGCCATACCACTATCACATGGGAGACTTGCCTAGGCATGAGAATTCGTTTGCCCAGCAAGCTATCTTTAAGAACCTGGACCACTTCACCCATTACGCAGGAAGACATCTGATAATGCTAAAAACGAACATATATTTCATAGCATTAGTTTTTAGCATTATCCTTCAAGGAAGACAAGCTTTTAGTTACAATTGTTGTAATTCCAAGTAATTATCGTTTAAATAATAAAAGGTGAAGACAAAAGACAGATTCGACGATTTGAAGACGCAAACGACCAAAACGCTAAAAAGTACAAAGTACAATCCAAGTGGTTCAAATTATTGCTGAGAAACGTCTAAAAGTTACAAGAGTACGAGCCGCGAAACGCAAAGTACAAGATATCTAAGCGTACGAAAGGACGTTCGATAATCCGAAACCAGGACCTGAACCAACTATAAACGCACGACGCAATGGACCTAAAATTACAAGTCAACTATGCACGAGAATATAATATAATATATAAATAATTCTATAAATTATATATATATTATATTTATATATTAAAATAAAACATCGGCAAATAAGAAAACAAAAGAACATCGAGCTGTAAAAGGGAGCCATGCAATCGCATGGCCTGAAGGCACAAAAACCATGAGATCGCATGGCAGTAAAGTCATGGCCAGGTCTATAAATTGGAACGAAATTCGGACGAGAGGAGTACACCTTCATCATACATCTCTCTGATCACTCCCTCAAATATATTTATATTTATTTTATAATTATAATTTTAATATTAAGTTAATAATAATAAGGTTGTTTTAGCGAATGTTTTAAGCTTGTAAATCGAAACTCTGTCCGTGTAACACTACGCGATTAATACTCATTGTAAGTTATGTTCAACCTTTTTAAATTAATGTCTCGTAGCTACGTTATTATTATGTTTATTTAAGCCGAAAGAATCGTGATGTTGGACTAAATATTAAAGACGGGGTTATTGCGCTTTGGACCATAATTGGGGTTTGGACAAAAGACCGATACTTGTGGAAATTGGACTATGGGCTATTAATGGGCTTTATATTTGTTTAACTGAATGATAGTTCGCTAATTTAATATAAAGATTTACAATTTGAGGTAATTATAAATAACCACATATACTCGATCGAACACGATGGGCGGGATATTTATAAATACTAATAATCGTTCATTTAACCGGACACGGGAATGGATTAATAGTCAATGGACTCATTAAAACATGGGTGGATTACATACAAGGAAAATTGGTGTAATTGTTAACAACGTATTAAAACCTTGGATTACATGCAGTTGATAACCTAGTGTAATTATTAAAAAAGTATTAAGATCTTGTTACAGTTTAAGTCCCCAATTAGTTGGAATATTTGACTTCGGGTCGATGGACTATTATGGACAAAAACCAGGTGGACGTATCAAATAATCCAAGACAAAGGACAATTAACCCATGGTAATAAATTAAAATCAACACGTCAAACATCATGATTACGGAAGTTTAAATAAGCATAATTCCTTTATTTTATATCTCATCGCACTTTTATTTACCGTCATTTTATTTATCGTACTTTAAATTACTGCAATTTTATTTATCGCACTTTTGTTTATCATCATTTACTTTACGCTTTAAATTAAGTTATATTTATATTTAATATTTTACATTAGGTTTTAATTGTGACTTAAGACATAAAATCGACAAACCGGTCACTAAACGGTAAAACCTCCCCTTTTATAATAATAATAATACTACTTATATATATATACATATATATATATATATATATATATATATATATATATATATATATATATATATATATATATATATATATATACACAAATATAGTGTTTAAAAATATAGCGTTAAACTCAGCAGATCCCTGTGGAACGAACCAGACTTACTAAAAACTACACTACTCTACGATTAGGTACACTGCCTATAAGTGTTGTAGCAAGGTTTAGGTATATCCATTCAATAAATAAATAAATAACTTGTGTAAATTGTATCGTATTTAATAGTATTTCGTAGTAAAATATAATCTATTTCGTATACACCCCGCACAACATCAAGTATTTTTGGCGCCACTGTCGAGGACCATCAAGCAAAAGCGAAACGCTATAAAAAAAATATTAGTTTTTAAGCTATTTTTGTAAAACATGTACATAAGTTTTAAAAATATAAAAACATAAAAAGAAAGAAAATATATTTCTATATTTTTAAGTATTCAAATTAAAAAGTTTATATTTTAAGACTTATAAAACTAATAAATAATATTTTTTTTAAAACTAATAAGTTTATATTTATATTTTATATATATTAAACTCAAAAAAAAAAAGTAAAACTGTACTCAGGCTCAACTGTAGCAGCCCAACTATCTGGCCTGGTTTCCGGATCCATGCGACCGCATGGAAAATTAACCCTCAACTCATGCGATCGCATGAGCTGAGGTGACAGGTCAGTTATCTTAGACTGTCGATTAGGGTTACGATTTTAATATAATTATTATTAATTAATTAGTAATTAGGGTTTAGTTTTTTAATGTTTAGTTTTAGTTTTTAATTTTGTATTTTTAAGTTTTATATAGTTTTATTAATATATAAATTCATATTTTTATAAAATAATAATATAAAAATAATATTTTTATAAAATTGTAATCATTTTTTTTAGTATTTTTATAAATTGTATATTTTTAACGTTTAATTCGTAATTTGTATATTTATCGTTCGTAATTAGTTTTAAACTTAGTTTTTGCCGTAGTTATTTTATATTTCTAGATTCTTAGGCTTTGCCAGAAAATCTCTTAAGTTGTTTTTCTTCATATTATGATTTAGGCGCTTTAGAATTTTACGACGTCGCTTATCGCTTTAATATTTAATAGATTTTAGTGCCTTTTAAGTTATTGCCGTTTTGGATTTAGAATTCCTTTAAGCTTACCTTTAGACGCAACTTGTAGTCTTAGATTTTTAGAATTCTAAGTTTCGACGCTTTATTTTCTTATTTTTATTTTTTGACTGTTTGTTTTTCGACGTTTGTTTTTCAACTCTTATTTTTCGACGCGCTTTTTCTTTTTCATTTCTACGCTCTAGTTTTTTTAGGACGTAGAATTTTCTATATTTTCTTTAAATTTTGACGAAAATTATTTTAAGCGGTTAAATTGATAGACATCCAAAATTTTCTGGTTCGTAGTAATAGTTGGATTTGTTAGTAGCGAGTTGTGGGCTTCCGATTTAAAGGGTCCTGGCTACCTGCTGCATCTATTGACTATTCGAAACGTGGGCAAAATCAGAAAAGTCTATTAATTTGATAACTTATATAATTTTTATCTTTTATAACTAATAGGATATTCAGTGAATGCACCGAGCAAAACGTTCACCACCTTTCATACGTTCACCACTTGTAACTAGATCAAGACATTTAGCAAATATTGTCGCCGTTGATTTTTCTTTAGAATCATCATCTAGTCGAACGAGTACTCCAATTCAAATTTCTGATAATCCATTTTTTGAACCTGACCTCACAATTGAGAACCCGGAGGATATTTAAGGATAATTCAGAGATCCTGAACCACTAATCATTCGTCCTGAACCACAAATTACTCATCCAGAGATTGTTGAGGAAGAAACCATTAAATCAGAATCCTCTAGTGATTCAGATTCAACAAACTCAATCATGGAAAATCAGGAACCTCTAAGTATAGAAGACCGAATGAGAACTACACGCACTGGCCAAGGTCATGCAATTACTCAACCAGACATTAATGCGCCAGATTATGAAATCAAAGGACAAATCCTACACATGGTAACTAATCAATGCCAATTTAGTGGTACGCCAAAAGAAGATCCAAACGAACATCTTCGTACCTTTAATAGGATCTGTACTCTATTCAAAATCAGAGAAGTTGAGGATGAACAGATCTATCTCATGTTATTTCCCTGGACTTTAAAGGGAGAAGCCAAAGATTGGTTAGAATCGTTACCTGAATGAGCGATTGATACATGGGATGTTTTAGTTGAGAAATTTCTTAAAAGATTCTTTCCGGCATCTAAAGCCGTGAAACTTCAAGGAGAAATTGTTACGTTCACGCTGAAGCCAAATGAAACTCTATATGAGGCGTGGACAAAATTTGGAAAGTTGTTGAGAGGATGTCCTCAACATGGTTTAGATACTTATCAAATAGTGCAAATATTCTACCAATGATGCGATGTTGCTACACGAAAAGACATCGACACAGCAGCTGGTGGTTCCATTATGAAGAAAACCGCAACTGAAGCTCACAAAATTATTGATAACACAGCATCCCACTCACATGAGTGGCACCAGGAAAAAGATATTCTTCGTTCATCTAAAGCGGCTAGAGCCGATTCTAGCCATGACTTTGATTCCATTTTCGCAAAGTTAGATGCTTTCGAGAGACGAATGGAAAAGATGACTAAGGATATTCACGCAACACGAATTAGCTGTGAGCAGTGTGGAGGACCACATTTAACAAAAGATTGTCTCAGTATTGAACAAACAATGGAACAAAGAGAGAATGTTTCATACATGAACCAAAGGCCTGGAAATAATTATCAAAATAATTATCAACCGCCAAGACCAAACTACAATCAAAATCAAAATTATAACCGAAATATTTCATACAACAACCAACAAGGTCCTAGCAATCAACAAGTATCTAACAATACTTACAACCAGCAAAGACCTATTTTTCCAAATAAACCACCACAAACCGATGATAAAAAGCCAAATTTAGAAGATATGATGTCGAAGCTAGTTGAATCTCAAACGCAGTTTTTCACATCTCAGAAACAAACTAATGAGCAAAATGCTCAAGCATTTAGAAATCAACAAGCTTCAATCCAAAATCTGGAACAAGAAGTAAGTAACCTAGCTAGGTTAATTGGAGAAAGAAAACCAGGGAGTCTACCTAGCGATACAAATGCTAACCCCCGAAATGAAACAGCTAAAGCCATTACCACAAGAAGTGGTATTACACTTAAACCACCGGAAATACTTGTAATTTCCGATGACTCTATTCCTACTACACGGGCACCACAACCTGAGCAAGAGAAGGAATCAGAACCGATAGTTGAAAAGGTTAATGAAGATAACACAGTTAAGGCAAAGCCTTATGTTAAACCATACCAACCACCACTTCCTTACCCGAGTAAAATGAGAAAAGAAAGACTTGAAGCCGAGCAATCCAAATTCTTGGATATATTTAAACAAATAAATGTCAATCTTCCTTTCATTGATGTGATTTCAGGAATGTCAAGATATGCTAAATTCTTGAAAGATCTAATCACAAATAGAAAGAAAATGAAAGAACTCTCGACTGTTACTATGAATGCTAATTATTCTGCAGTGTTGTTGAGTAAACTACCAGAAAAATTATCAGATCCAGGAAGTTTCACAATTCCATGTTTTCTGGGTAGTCTTAATTCAATAGAAGCATTGGCAGACTTAGGTGCTAGTATAAATTTAATGTCGTATTCATTATACACTAAACTAGACCTAGGAGAATTGAAACTAACAAGAATAAGCATACAACTAGCTGATCGATCAGTAAAATATCCTAGAGGGATAATGGAGAACATGCTAGTTAAAGTTGGTACTTTAGTATTTCCTGGAGACTTTGTTATTCTGGACATGGAGGAAGATTCTCGAGTTCCTCTTATTTTAGGAAGACCATTCTTAAACACGGCTAAAGCAATAATAGACGTGTTCGGTAAGAAACTGACCCTAAGTATAGAGGACGAGAGTGTTACCTTTTCTGTGGATAGAGCCATGCAACGACCGCAATCTGCAGATGATACATGTTATTATATTCAAACTATAGATTCACAAGAAGAATTGTTACAAGAATTTCCAGAATTACAAGGAACAGGAGAATGTTCTATAAGAGAAGAACTTCAAATGCTAAAAGAGGAAGACGGATATCGATACACATCATCGATAGAAGAACCACCGATATTAGAGTTAAAGCCACTTCCAACCCATTTGGAATACGCTTATTTACATGGTGAATCTAAATTACCTGTAATAATCTCATCTTCTCTTACGGAAAATGAAAAATATCAACTCATTTCTGTGCTAAAAGCTCATAAACCAGCTATTGCATGGAAGATTCATAACATTAAAGGCATAATTCCTTCGTATTGCACATATAAAATCCTTATGGAAGAAGGTCATAAAACATATGTGCAACGCCAACGAAGACTAAATCCTAATATGCAAGATGTTGTTAAGAAAGAAATTATAAAACTGCTCGATGCAGGTTTAATTTATCCAATCTCTGATAGTCCATGGGTAAGCCCAGTTCAATGCGTACCTAAGAAGGGTGGCATCACTGTCATCACAAATGAAAAAGATGAGCTTATTCCTACGAGGACTGTAACAAGATGGCGTATTTGTATTGATTATAGAAAATTAAATGACGCCACCAGTAAAGATCACTTTCCCTTACCTTTCATTGATCAAATGTTGGAAAGGTTAGCTGGGAACAGTTACTATTGTTTTCTTGACGGTTTTTCCAGATACTTTCAAATTCCAATCGCACCAGAGGACCAATAGAAAACCACGTTCACGTGCCCTTATGGTACTTTTGCTTACAAACGCATGCCATTTGGACTATGCAACGCCCCTGCAACCTTTCAAAGGTGTATGATGGCAATTTTTCACGACATGATAGAAGAATGCATGGAAGTTTTCATGGATGACTTTTCAGTCTTCGGTGATACTTTTGAAACATGTCTAGTTAATCTTGACCGAATGCTTATTAGATGCGAGCAATCAAATCTAGTACTTAATTGGGAGAAATGCCATTTCATGGTTAGAGAAGGCATCGTTCTTGGTCATAAAATTTCAAAGGAAGGAATTGAAGTGGATAGAGTTAAAGTAGATGTAATTGCTAAACTTCCACATCCCACCAATGTTAGAGGAGTTAGGAATTTTCTAGGGCATGCCGATTTTTACCGACGTTTCATAAAAGATTTTTCTAAAATTGCCACTCCTATGAATAAACTCCTATAAAAGGATGCTCCATTCATCTTTTCGGATGAATGCATCAAATCTTTTAATATCCTTAAAGAAAAACTTACTAATGCGCCGATCATGATAACTCCAAATTGGAATCTACCATTTGAACTCATGTGCGATGCAAGTGATTTTGCAGTGGGAGCCGTTTTAGGTCAAAGGATTGAAAATGGATTTCAACATATTTATTACGCTAGTAAGACATTACAAGGAGCACAAACGAATTACATAACCACTGAAAAAGAACTCCTTGCTATTGTTTTTTGCTTTTGACAAATTTCGTTCATATCTCGTTCTAGCTAAAACGGTGGTCTATACCGACCATTCTGCTCTTAGATACCTATTTTCAAAACAAGATGCCAAACCAAGATTAATCTGTTGGATCTTACTCTACAAGAATTCGATATTGAAATCTGAGACAAAAAGGGAACAGAAAATCTCGTCGTTGATCATCTTTCTCGTCTTGAAAATCCTGAATTAGAAGTTCTAAATGAATCGGCTATACAAGACAACTTTCCTGATGAATATCTCTTGAAAATCGACTATAATGAAATTCCATGGTTTGCAGACTATGCAAACTACTTAGTATGTGGATTTCTTGAAAAAGGGTTGTCGTACCAAAAACGAAAGAAATTCTTTAGTGATATAAAACACTATTTTTGGGAAGATCCACATTTATTCAAAAGTTATCCCAATGGAATAATACGCCGATGTGTATTCGGAGATGAAGCTAGTCAAATCTTAAACCATTGTCACACAGGACCAACAGGAGGGCATTATGGGCCTCAACTCATAGCAAGGAAAGTCTACGATGCTGGATTTTATTAGCCTACAATTTTCCAAGACGCACACCTTCTTTGTAAATCCTGTGATGCATGTCAAAGGGCCAGAAAAATAAGTCAACGTGATGAAATGCCACAAAACGTCATTCAAGTATGTGAAGTATTCGACGTTTGGGGTATTGACTTTATGGGTCCATTTCCAAAATCTCATAATAATCTCTACAGTCTCATAGCCATTGATTATGTATCTAAATGGGCGGAAGCACAAGCTCTCCCAACTAACGATGCACGAGTTGTAGTCAACTTCTTAAAACATCTTTTTGCTAGGTTCGGAACACCGAAAACTTTAATAAGTGATCGGGGTACTCATTTCTGTAATAATCAACTTGAGAAAGTTCTCAAAAGATACGGAGTAAATCATAAAATCTCAACCGCTTATCATCCACAAACAAGTGAACAAGTTGAAAACACCAACCGAGGTTTAAAACGTATTCTAGAGAAAACCGTAGGATCAAATCCGAAGGAATGGTCCATGAAATTGGAGGATGCACTCTGGACTTTTAGAACAGCCTACAAAATTCCAATTGGAACCACACATTTTAAACTCATTTACAGAAAAGCATGTCACCTTCCAGTAGAAATTGAGCACAAAGCATTTTGGGCTTTGAAGGCATGTAATCCTTATTTGCATGAAGCTGGACGTCTACGATTAAGTCAACTAAACGAATTAGAAGAATTAAGACATGAAGAATTATGAAAATTCGTTAATCTATAAGGAAAGAATGAAGAAATGACATGATAAAAGAATCAGAAGTTCAAAAGAATTCAAGGAAGGAGACAGAGTCCTCCCTTTCAATTCACGATTCAAGCTATTTTCTGGAAAATTGAAATCAAGATGGTCTGGACCATTCATAGTCAAATGAGTTTTCCCATACGGAACAATAGAGTTGATAAATTTAAATGGGATTGAATTTAAAGTTAATGGTCACAGAGTTAAACATTACATAGATAGTCCGATGGAAGTTGACAATGAAGTTAATCACAATTTCGATACCACAGCTAACTAAGTGTGGGGAGATTCAAATGTTTTAAAGGATAATATAATGCTGTCTAGAGTTAGATTTTCTGGTTTCGTGTAGTTCTCGAAAATGGAATCCAAATGGTCTTTCCCTAGCAGACCCTAAAGAACTAGTCTTCTCCTTCCATTCTGAATTTTTGTGTTTTTAGGTTTTACGAGATGAAGAATTCCTTTGATTTAAACCATGGTCTACTACTACACGCTATGATTACTAAACGTAATAATAACATCTTCCCGAGTGAACTGGTATCATTCATAAGAGGCAAAATGGACGAAGTAGGGAAAGAACTCAGGAAGAATCATAATAAGATACATTTTGGTAAAGGAAAATCAAAATTCGCAACAAAAAGAAGAGCACGACACCTTGAAAGATATCATAAATGCGGAAAATGGTCACACGAAGGGAAATGTTCGAACAATGAAACACATTCCAATTCTGAATTCGTTACTCTATGCAGAGAAGGACCGTTCATATGTTTAGAAGAAAAATTACTGAAAATTCGAGGTTACGCTTATGTAGCAATGGAAAACCAAATTGAACGACTCTCTTATGAGTCAACTAAAGCAGGTCTCTGAGAATTCTATCTCACATGTAAGTATGTACAGTTTTTAATTTTATTTTTATTGCTTTTAACCTTTTGATAATAAACGTTGAATCGTTCGCTATAAAGTATTAAATTGATATTCAATAAAATTAGGTATAATAAACCGAAATTATTGATATCATACAAATATTTATTACATCACTGCAAAATTTACCATTTATTCATAAGGTATAAATATCTTTAATCAATCAACCCAAAATATTTCAAAAATTCTTCATAAGTAAAATTAGGTAATATAGCCGAAATTACTTTACCCAAAAGAGGGACGCATATTTTTGTAAATATTTGATTGATTAAAGTGGGATAAAAGACCAAAAAGATTTTTATTTAAACCTTGTTTTTAAAATTAATATAAAACTATATTATTTTAAATATAAAATTGTAAAAATTAATGTATATAAATATTATTAATATTTATATGAAATTTTATGCATTTTAAATTTAAGTTTGGTTGTGAATTTAAAAACAAAATTTACTTTATTTCATTAAGTTAAAAATTGATTTCTAAAATTCGTCGTGAGTTAAATAATAGGTCGTTGAACCGAAATTGCTTTACCCGAGGGCGGGGCGACAAATTTTGTTATCATTATTTTTAATCATATTGATTTAAAGTATGCCAAAAACGTTAAAAAAACCCAAAAATATTTGCTTTTAAAACAATTGCTTTGAAATGACAAATTTTAAAATTTTTGGCGAGGGATGAACTAGGTGAACGTACCGAAACGACCTCATTCTAAATATCAAGGAACACAAAATTTTAAAATTAATTAATTAATTATTTTATAAGTTAAAGGTTTTATAAAAAAAAAAATTCGGGACCCCATGAGATCGCATGGGGTTTACCCTTAATAACCATGCGATCGCACGGAGCATAAAAACTGGACATGATTAAAATTCCCAGGGACTGGTTCTGTCTCTCACAAAATACACACACATACACACCACTCCCAAACTCCCCCTAAAATCATAATTTTTCAACCAAAATTCACCAAATTTCTTGCTATAACCCGCTCTAATCATACGTTTGTTCAGAAGTTTTTCAAAGAAGGTAACGATTCCACCCCTAAAACTCTTTAAATTCGAATTTTAGTGTTCTTGAGCAAATTTTTACCTAATTTAATTTTGATGATTTCTAGCATAATTAGAGTTAAATTGTTAGTATTTTATGCTTATATAACCTAGATTGATGCTATTTGTCATTATTTGAAGCCTTAAACTTCAAAAATTTTAGAAATCTAGGGTTTGTGTTCTTGAGCAATTTGGGACTTTTTGATATAAACAGGTTATGGCCGATTTTTGTTATGAATTATTGCTAAATTAAGTAGTGTAACATGTTTAGGTTGCTAAATGATCCAAACTTTGATCTTAAACATGATTTTTGAGCATCAAAGTGGACTTTTTAAGTCTAAAATTCATGAACTTGATTATTTTAATATGAATGCCATTTGAAACTTGTTTAATTCTAGTAATGGTTATTTTAACATGTTATTTGAGTTGAATGCCTATGAACTTTGTATACATTTTCATATATGCTTATTTAAAAAATTGTAGAACGATAAAAATATGAAAATGTGTGTAAGTTTAATCTTGATTAAACATGTTATTGTAATTGTTTTAATGTGTCATTTTGCTAACACTAATGCATATTTGGATGCACAAAATTTTGTGTTTAATGTGTTTTGCAGAGAAAACCGATACTGATGGTGCATCATCGTCTAGATAACCTGAACAAGAACCACAGCCAGAGATGTAGCCCGAGCCACAACCTGAACAGCAACATAACTATGATCAACACCTACCATATTATGAGCTGAATCTATAATTTGTTAATGCCTACGTACAATTTCTGCTTCATCAGTTAATAATAAACTCAAGAGTTCATGAATAGGAATTACATCCCAATCTGAGGTTTGAGCGAAACTGGATAGATTACCCGACGTACCAAAGTAACAAATTTAAGCTTTACACCAAAAATGTAGAGGTACCATGGGTGATAGATTGGAGACCTTTGGAAGAAGTCAACCAAGCTAACTCAGTTAGGCTGTTACTAATTCAAAGGTATGGGAACTCTTCTTTTCCTAACTGAGAACGTTTGTTTACCACTCGTAGACCTGTATATAAGGAGTGGTGTGTTGAATTAATGAGTACTATAGCATTAAATAGGGATGTAGATAACGTAGAAGATAGGAGCTTTTTTAGATTTTTACTTGTAGGTAGGATGTACAGGATGTCCATGCTGGACATGGCTAGGGCTTTACAGATTTACACTCCCGCTGAATTATTATCACCTGATTGTACAGCTTTGATTCATGAAGGTGAGAGGGTAGATAGAGATTTTGACGCTAATGCCATATGGAGGCGTATGTCAAACTTTAATGAGTTTAGGCGGGGTGGAAGACACTCCTATTTAGATATTAACAAAGCAGAGCTGCGCATAATTCATAGGTTTTTAGCAAATTCGATTACACAACGAGGTAAAAACAAGGAGAAAATAACCCTAAACGATTTATTCTACCTCAAGTCTATTCGAAACCCTAGAAGCTTTGTTAACATCCCCTACTATGTTGGTTATTATCTATCCAAAATGGTGGAAGGAATACAGGAGGGGGGAATAATAGGAGGAGGCATTTTTGTTACTCTCATTGAAGAGTATTTAAGTGTAAATAAATATCGAGGGGGTCCGATGGTCGAGATTGAGGGATAAGCCGAGACTATAGGTCTATCGGTTTATCAAGGTGCAAAGGTACTAACTCGGAAACACAATAGGCCACTACCATATCAGCGCAACCATCCACAGGTAGAGAGGGGTTCGGATGAGGAGATGGAGGAAGTAGATAACATTAGGGATGTCATTAGGGATAGTTATACTAATGTCTTCCAGCATGTAGATGAGGTGGAAATGAATAACCAAGCTAGGCATCGTCAGTATGAGCAGTGGAGAGTCGCGGATGAGTATAAGCAATCCAGGCGACGCCAGCATGATAGTTGGGTAGTTTATCAGCACCAGATCATGAGCCAGCTATCATATCAGGTACCACATAACTACATCCCTACTCGGCCTGCTTTTTATCCACCACATCAGCCTGACATCCGACCGCCCTTTAACCTGTACGACCTCAATCAAGCCTACCAGGAGACCTATCACCAACCATGGAACCCGAGTGATGATATGAACTGGAATCCATATCCAAATTGATAGTGTTCCATTGGTGATTTCTTATCTTTTATTATTTTTATCTATTTATGTTAAACATTTAACATTTTAATATTTTTATGTAATTTTTAACATTTTTATTATTGTGTTACTAATATTTCATATTTATAATTTGAAAGTGGGATATTAAATCCCATTTCAAATTACCATGCATGTGTATATTTGTATTGTATGTATATTGTCAATTGTATACAACAGGGTAAAACAACGAACTTTCAAAGACTGGCATTAAGTTCAGCAAAAGCAACTAATTTTGACGACAAGACGAAAAATATATATGAAATAACAACTGTAGGAATGAACAAATGAAATGCACCATTTATCATTCAAACAAACAACAATATGTTTGGAAACTTTGGTAAAATTTAATCATTTTTCTACGCTAATTACCCTCAATAATTTAAATTATTACTTATTTCTTGCAAATGAGGGCATTGCAAGATCTTAAATATGGGAAGGGATTAAATTCTTTCGGTTTTAAACATTTGACTTATACACTTGGTTTAATAGCCACCGTTAAACTTTACTAGTAACGCAGTAGTTGTATTAGAATCTAGTGCTCTCTGATAATAAAGAACAGCCCTATTCTTATACACTGACTACCCAATTCTAGTAAAATTTTTAAAAAATTTTAAACTAAATGAACTCAAAATCATGTTTATACATATTTATGAACGATAAAACTAGGTGTGAACACCAAAATTATTGTTACCTCGGAAAGGACATAAATTGAGAAACACCCCAAAATGCTTGAATTCATTTAAAATGGAATAGAAGAGAATAAAAAGGCAAAGAAAGAAAAATAAAAGCCAAGTGTGGGAAAAATTTACCAAGTTATTTAAAACATATATCACATATTTTTGTACAAATAATTGAAGATACTTTTGTTTTGGACGATATTAATCAGTTTTACCCAGTTTATTGTAATATAAATGGAATTTAAAAGGAAGTAAAGTCTTCCGAGAAAAAGACACGCACTTCTTGATTTAGGTCAGGAAGTTGTCATCCAGACCAGTTGTAGAGTCTACGAAAAACCTTGAAAAGTTTTCTCGAAAGTCAGCTGGATATTCACGGACCTCAGTATCAAACAGGGTCGTCAAGTGGTCAGACTTATCCTAACCATAAGAGGATCTGTCTCGTACAATGGGGTGGCACCGTGCAAATTAGCTTATAAGACTAATGAATCAGATCCCCAGAAAGGATAATCTCCTTAAAGATCAAAAATCAGCTTTTAAGCCTGATATTACTCAATCCTTGAGATTGAACTTAAAGATTGAGAATTCAAACTCATGGAATTCAATGATATCTAAACTCAAGCTTGAACGAGAAAATATTTTGATCAAATTACAAACCGATTTGTTTTCTGAAAACCCATTTCAATGCGTTCATTACCATTGAACGTAAAATCCTAAGAATTCACCGAAATTCATTAGGTCACCTGAACCAAATCTGGTGTCAGCCGTAAGAACGGTGGTTGTATAGCATGGTCGAAGACAGGACCTTGTGCCAGACCGAAAAACTATAGGGTGATCTTTACTATTGCTCCTACAAAGGATAGTAATTGCATTCGACATGATATAGACCATAATCAAAAGCATGTCGTTAGACATTGCCTTAACAGTTGTTTGTTCAACGCTTTCCTTAACAACCGGACGGTAGTTTACCGAAAGGTAATATACGGAGCAAGTATACTGAACGTGTTGCTTTCCCAATACAAGGTTAGCAAGTGGGTGACACAAAACCATAAGTTTGGACCTACAATTTTCAAATCTGAAACCCGTAAAATCCACAAAAATATTTTGCAAACACCAGTGAAAGGTTATTCCGGAAAACTTATCTAGGGTAAAAGATAGAATGAATTTTCAAAAGATCAAATGTTTTCATAAAGATCCAATTTCCTAAAGGATCTAAATTTTCATAGTCATGTGGGACTGTAAACCACAATGTTACTATCATTGTTCATACCGCCTTATCAAAATCACTAATGTACAAAGTGTGAAGAATAAAGAAGTGATTCTAGTAAAGTTATATTCAAGTTCTATATTGCTTGAGGAAAAGCAACGCTCAAGTGTGGGAATATTTGATAATGCTAAAAACGAACATATATTTCATAGCATTATCCTTCAAGGAAGACAAGCTTTTAGTTACAATTGTTCTAATTTCAAGTAATTATCGTTTAAATAATAAAAGGTGAAGACAAAAGACAAATTCGACGATTTGAAGACGCAAACGACCAACATGCTAAAAAGTACGAAGTACAATTCAAGTGGTTCAAATTATTGCTGAGAAACGTCTAAAAGTTACAAGAGTACGAGCCGCGAAATGCAAAGTACAAGATATCTAAGCGTACGAAAGGACGTTCGAAAATCCGGAACCAGGACCTGAACCAACTATCAACGCGCGACGCAATGGACCTAAAATTACAAGTCAACTATAAACGCGAATATAATATAATATATAAATAATTCTATAAATTATATATATATTATATTTATATTTATATATTAAAATAAAACGTCGGCAAATAAGAAAACAAAAGAACCTGAGCTGTAAAAGGGAGCCATGCGATCGCATGGCCTGGAGGCACAAAAACCATGCGATCGCATGGCAGTAAAGTCATGGCCAAGTCTATAAATTGGAACAAAATTTGGACGAGAGGAGTACACCTTCATCATACATCTCTCTGATCACTCTCTCAAATATATTTATATTTATTTTATGATTATAATTTTAATATTAAGTTAATAATAATAAGGTTATTTAGTGAATGTTTTAAGCTTGTAAATTGAAACTCTGTCCGTGTAACACTACGCGATTAATACTCATTGTAAGTTATGTTCAACCTTTTTAAATTAATGTCTCGTAGCTAAGTTATTATTATGTTTATTTAAGCCGAAGTAATCGTGATGTTGGACTAAATATTAAAGACGGGGTTATTGGGCTTTGGACTATAATTGGGGTTTGGACAAAAGACCGACACTTGTAGAAATTGGACTATGGGCTATTAATGGGCTTTATATTTGTTTAACTGAATGATAGTTCGTTAATTTAATATAAAGATTTACAATTTGAGGTAATTATAAATAACCACATACACTCGATCGGACACGATGGGCGGGATATTTATAAATACTAATAATCGTTCATTTAACCAGACACGGGAATGGATTAATAGTCAATGGACTCATTAAAACAGGGGTGGATTACATACAAGGAAAATTGGTGTAATTGTTAACAACGTATTAAAACCTTGGATTACACGCAGTCGATAACCTGGTGTAATTATTAACAAAGTATTAAGACCTTGTTACAGTTTAAGTCCCCAATTAGTTGGAATATTTGACTTCGGGTATAAGGGTAATTTGACGAGGACACTCGCACTTTATATTTATGACCGATGGACTATTATGGACAAAAACCAGATAGACATATCGAATAATCCAGGACAAAGGACAATTAACCCATGGTAATAAATTAAAATCAACACATCAAACATCATGATTATGGAAGTTTAAATAAGCATAATTCCTTTATTTTATATCTCATCGCACTTTTATTTACCGTCATTATATTTATCGGACTTTAAATTACTGCAATTTTATTAATCGCACTTTTATTTATCGTCATTTACTTTACGCTTTAAATTAAGTTATATTTATATTTAATATTTTACATTAGGTTTTAATTGTGACTTAAGACATAAAATCGACAAACCGGTCACTAAACGGTAAAACCCCCCTTTTATAATAATAATAATGCTACTTATATATATATATATATATATATATATATATATATATATATATATATATATATATATATATATATATATATATATATATATATATATATATATATATATATATATATATATATATATATTTTTACAAATATAGTGTTTAAAAATATAGCGTTAAACTCAGCAGATCCCTGTGGAACGAACCGGACTCACTAAAAACTACACTACTCTACGATTAGGTACACTGCCTATAAGTGTTGTAGCAAGGTTTAGGTATATCCATTCAATAAATAAATAAATAACTTGTGTCAATTGTATCGTATTTAATAGTATTTCGTAGTAAAATATAATCTATTTCGTATACACCCCGCACAACATCAACATCTCAATGTTCCGCCATATCCTCACGAGTATCCAGTACTGGTATCCCACAGGGACCCCAGAGGTGCAGGCCCGAGCCGACAGTACACAGGACCCCCATCTCCTCCTCCTCAGCATCAGTACACGCAGCATACAGTCATCCCATATCCTCCTAGGGAACCGAGCACAGGGGCCGCAGGTTTCGTCGAAAACCTGTTTGACACATCCCACATGAGCACTCACAGAGATACATTCGCCGATGCTCAGGCATCCGTATAGGATCAGGCTGCGAGCTGATATATGACTGAGGAGTCATGCAGGGTATAGACGGTATGGGTATGAACCCACATTTGGGAAGCGATTTGCAATAGTGGCAAAATTGGCGTACATGGCCTATGATTCACACGAGCACATCATCACTCACGGGGCTGATCGCACAATCCGATGAGATTCAGTTCAGAGTATCCTCGGAGATGAACACGGAAGAATTTGCACAGCAATTCACTTCATACGATGAGATAACCGATGAGGGGCAATCAGCCCTTAGACACCCGAGACAGCCCTGCACCAGCGTATCGTATTCCTTACCCTACCCTCCACCTCAACCATGATTTCTCATATCTCTGAACTATTTTTATGATTACTTATGCTACTATATTACATTATTATGTGTGTAAGCCAATCTTGGCATAACTAACAATTTTTATGTTTTTGAGTATGTATGATATTTAGAATAAAATTGCAAGGATAAAAACGTCACAAAACAAACGACGATCGAGGCCATACGAGATGGAAGAACGACTTGGAGCAAGGACGCACTGAACACGGATGACGTCAGCACGCGAATTAGCACACCATCCGACTGCACACCTTGCGATCATAGGGGAGTACTACATCTTCACCGCTTTTTCAATAGAATATACGCAAACTACTATACCACTTTAAAAACTAAGTGTGGAATTGGCAACCCACCAACATAAACTTTTAATAACAAAATGCCTCTTTTCAAATCCTAAAGTGTGGGATACTCCGTATCTTTAATATTGAGGACAATGTTATTTTAAAGTGTGGGATAGCAAATGTTGCACATAACGATTCTTATAAAACCTAAAGTGTTGATAAACTAAGTTTTTTCTACAAAATTTAAAACTTTCTGAACTATAAAACACCAAGGATTATAAAATTCTATAAAAGATCAAAAAATTTTGCTACAAAATAGACAAAAGAGTAAAACAATGTTAAAACTTTTTGCGAAAATCAAACCAAGTATTCCAAAAGAGCATTGCATAACGAAAGGCGCTATTCGACCCTTTATAATTGTTGTGAGGCACCCCCAAAATAAGGCTTTATAAGTACTCATTTTTAGTGCTTCACTATATTTCCGTTGAGCGCGCCGATATTAACATCTCGAAATCAGAACTTGCTCTTGATCTACATTTCGGAATCACACATTTTTACGAGGATTACTAAGTTAGAACCTCAACTATTTGTAAAGACAAAAACACCCCCCATTACACGCCTTCATTTCTATCTCCATTCTACAATTCCATTCACCACTACTCATCCATTCTAGTCGCTTCATAAATAAAGAAATAATCCCGACAAAATCATCTCTTTCGGGGAAGCCTCTGTAAAACCACTTTAGAAAATGCGAGCACCCAAGCCAATAATCAAAGAGACCGCCAATAAAAGGAGACCTCGAAGAAAGAAGCAAAAGATGCTTGCCAAAAAAAAATACTTAGGTTCTAATAAAAGCAGAACCAAAGAGAGATTCGAGAAAAGAACTCCTGGCAGTCAAAAAGAAGGATGCTCGATCTTGAAATTCCCGACAAAAAGCTGAAAGGATCATCAGAAATCGATCGTTCAAACTCCTATCCAACCTTCCACTTCTAAACCACCATCCTTTCACGATTCAGGCTGAATTCATAACCGAAAGTTCTCTCAAATAAGTGATGGAGATTTGAGTCTCGATCAAGCCTATGACGAAGAATGTTAGCATGACTGGCTATGAGCGATTTTATTTCTTAGAACTATAGGACACCCAAAATATTTTAGTGAATTGAGTGACCCGAGTGAGATAGCCTCAGTTATGTAACCTCCTCTCATGCTTGCGGGAAAAAGGTTTGGGAATAACAAAAAGGAATAAAATCAAGTTTTCGCTCCTCCGTCTTGTGGAACAAAGACCACTTGATCACTACGAATAAAAGTCTTCGGTGTTTAAAGTTCGAAAGTTTGCTTGAGGACAAGCAAAGTTTAAGTGTGGGATATTTGATATCGGCTAAAAAGTCATGTTTTTACCCCCGATATTGAGTTCCGAAAGCATAAAGTTCAAAACTTTGTCGGCAAAATAATCACTTTTTCGGTTAGATTTGTAGGTAAAGTAATTACGAAGACGATGCAAGAAGAATCGAGAAAATCGGAGCTTAAACGAAGATTCTAGAGCGAAAATGGTGAAAGACAAGAAATCAAGTTACGATCCAGGAAAATCAGCTGACCAGGCAAGCCAAACGTCCTGCCAAACAGCTTCCCTGGCTCATAAACAGCCTGCCAAACAGCCAAGGCAAACGGTCCCTGCAAACGGGCTGGTCTGACAAACGGCCTGCCAGCCGTTTGTAGGGAAAATCCAAGTCTATTTAAAGGCTTTTTGTCATCCAATTTCAACACACTTCTCTTCACTCTCTCACTACAATACACTTTCTCTTACTAGAGCTTTCAAGGCCTTCTCACCTCCGAACGAGAAATTAAGTACCCGAAACGCCGAAGATTGTAATAGGAGCAGTCTAGAGGATGTCAGCACTTGTAATGGTCCGGATCTCGTCTGTAAACGGTGAACGTTTTCCTTAATTTAATAAAGTCATATTGTTATCTTAAGTTGCTTTCATATTGCATGCCTATCTATATGTTGAAAATGTTTATAATATGTTGAATACTTTATCTGAAACTTATGCTATTGTTATGCTGAAACCCTGACGGTTTAGAAGTTTAATTTACGGATCACCCTTTCCGCTTATTCACTTGGCTATAACCTAGTATTAGGACTTGATCAACCCTAGAAAATGGGTAAGTAGTTATATGTGCTTAACATCACAATAGGGATATAGTACCTACGTATGAATAATCATTTATTCATCAAAGAAGAGCTGCCCATTTAGGTTGTGGTTAGAGTAGACAATATAGAGTTCAGTGAGCACTAGTCTGCTTAGAAGCATGATTCGGGTCCGAAGCAATGTTCTTGAGATGTTGTAAGATGATCGGGGTTGAATAAGTGATCACAAAGGAGAGACCTCTAATCCAATTAGCAGTACCTTACAATATCTAAGATTGCACTTCTGTAAATACTAAGGCATAGTTTAGTATTAAGTGGTGGGATATTGCTTCAGTTAGATCAACTAGAATTAAGAAAAGCTGAGACTTTCCTTTAGGGATATACCACTTTGTTCATGTACATATGATTCTATCCATAAGGTCGTTTAAACCCTCTAGGTTAACGTTGGGAGTAGGAATATCCGTCTTAGCCAGAATCTTCAAGGCCTAAACTCTTAGTGACAAATCAATTAGGTTTAAAGCGCAGTTGATTGAGGTTTAGTGTTTATTCTAGGAAGATAAACTCTTATGATAATTCCCCATCAGAATTCTATTCTTCATACTTATCTATCTTTATCCTTATAGTTATATTAATATAATCATAGTTAATCTTAATCTATCACCACTTGTTACTAGGGTTAACTATATAGGCACTTTTGTCCCACATTACTGAGAAAACATACAAAAATACGAACCTGAGTTATATTTACCACTTACTCGTTAAAAGGAAGAAAAGTATGTGAGTTATAGCTAGGAAACCCCAGCTAAATATAAATAATAAAACCATTACTCTCTTTTAGTAGTCAAATCTGACGTGTTGCGGCCTAACGACACCGCACAAATAAAACCGTCTGTTTTGGCCATATCAATAATCCTTTTTATGCTATATTAAAATAACCCATTACAAAGATTCCAAGTTTTTAAGCCAAATTTCAAATTTTTAACAAAAGAAAAGCTTTTCGAAAAAGTATTTTTTTGAAAACCTAAAACGTTTGTATATAAAAATAAGGCTTAAATAAGGTGAAAATCTTGTTAGGACGAACCGAATCTCTAAAAGAGCATTGCATGACTAGGCATTATCGACCTAAATTGATTATGGTGAGGCACCCAAATAAGACCAACATTCATCTTTAATGCTTCACTATTTTCCGTTGAGAGTGCTGATGTCTGTGCTCGGAATCAGAACTTGCTTCAGATCTGCATTTCCAAGTGACGAAATGTGATTCGGTTATAATCAAAAGAGCTAGCCATTTGTCAAACAACCCTTTCACATTTCTGCTACTTCTACCACACCAGCTCATCCACATCATCTTTACTATCACTCGAAAATCCAGAAAATGAGATTCCCTCCGTAAACCCGATGTTACAAACTTCTCAAGTATCACAGCAAAGGTCTTGGAAAAGTTTACCGGTAAAAAGTTTCTCGAGATTAAAAAAAAACTACCAGCACTCCTATCTATCTTAAGTTTTCCGAAATAAAAGTCTTTTGAGACTATTTTACCCTTCTCACCCCTTAAAACAACTTCACCACCACTCCAAAATTCCTTTCCATCATTGAAAAATGACCTAGAAGCTATGATTACTACCGTTTCCACATTAGTGATTTGAGTGACCCGTGAAAGCTAGCCTAAGTCATGTAACCTCCACGCATGCTTCCAGAGATAGTTTCAACCCAAACATTGATGACTCACCTTATCTTTCGCTCTTATAATAAAAAACAAACCGCTTAGGCTATTAGAAAAGAAACTTCAAAAAGATTTCTTGAAGTAAAAATGAGAGTTTGCTTGAGGACAAGCAAAGTCTAAGTGTGGGATATTTGATATTGGCTTAAAAGTCACGTTTTCACCCCGGTATTAAGGCCCGAAAACAAGAAAAATTTGAAATTTATCGGCAAAATACCCACTTCGTCGGTTAGAATTTAAGAACAAGTAATTACGAAGACGGTGCAAAAAGAATCAAGAGAATCGGAGCTAAAACGAAGATTCTAGAGCGAAAACGGTGAAAGACAAGATATCAAGTTATGATCCAAGGAACCAGGCAAGCCAAACGGCCTGCCAAATGGCTTGCCTGGCTAAGAAATGGCCTGCCAAATGGCTCGAGTAAACGGCCCTCGCAAACGGCCTGCCAGCCGTTTGCAGGGAAAATTTAGGTTTTTTTAAAGGGTATTTGTCATTCATTTCCAACACACACTTCAATTCACTTCTTTATCTCTCTTGTACAATATTAGTCATACTTTCAAGGTCTTCGACTCCGTGCGGAAAACCTAGTACCCAGAGAAGAACGCCGAAGAATGTATTAGGAGCGGTCTGGAGTCTTGAAGTTATCACTTTTGTATTCAGAACTCATTTAATCTACTGGTACTTCTATCCCTTGTCTTTATATAATGTCTTCCATTATTATGCTTTGTGATATTGTTGTCATGATTAGCGAGTAGTTATCTTTAGTGTATGTTATGACGTAATCAGTTATAATGCCGAAACTATATTATGGTTTGTGTATGTTGTCAAAATGCTTTTCGGTTATGCTTTGAACTCAATCGCTTTTCCAACTAATAGAACGTAGTTATTGGCTCTGTTATTGGGAAGTCGCGAACTCCGATTTAGAGTACACTATCTGTGTCACCCCTTGGTAAGAGAAGTCTATCGGACACAACGTAAGTTTGACTGAGGCACACCGGTTGTAGTAAGTCCACCGAGCCTTGGATTCCGACTGAGGACTCTTTCGTAGCGAAACATCTAACTAGACCCCTAGTACATTGTCGGTCCTAGACCATGCTAGTGTAGTCACCAAGCATATAAACTTCGTACGTGCACGCTGAAGCACAACGGTTGTTGTAAGCTGTACCTCTGCTAAGTAAGGCCATGGAACACGGTTAGTGTTGACTAGTACACTTCACCATAATGCGGTCTCAAGCATTGCACCCCGCTTGAGAGATTCTTAGTTAATTAAGGAACTGTTTGTTCGAACACATAAAGGATTGGACCGTTAGGATAACCGAACGTATTCATGGAAGTCAGCTTGACTTGGCCATGGTGTTCTTTATGGTTGAACCCTTTTAAGGGCCTAACTATCTTTTAACCCAATCATTAACGAAAGCATCGAGGCACATCGTGTAGTGACCCGTCCTAATCCATCTGGACGAAGTCTTCAACAGTTGGTCCCATTACGAGGTTCTGACCTCTATATGCCATGAACGACTTCATGTAATATGAGTAAATGCATAGCGGAAGATTTCTTTCAAACCTGAGAATAAACATGCTTTAAAGTGTCAACCAAAAGGTTAGTGAGTTCATAAGTTTATCATAAAACAATAAAATTCTGTAATTTTGATAGACCACAAGATTTAAATGTTGCATGGTACAAATGGGCCCGAATCCTATACCCACCTGTAATGTACATGCGATATCTTTTAAATACAGTATACCTTTCTCGTGTACGAAATCATCTTTCATAAATCTTAGTAACCGTACACATATCTTGTGCACAAAAATAACATACACATAACCTGTGTATAAAATCATTCTCTCGATATATATAACATTCACTTTTCATTGCTTTCATAGTTTGGCTTGGTAACCGACCTTAACATATAATGCGGATAATAATATCCCCAAAACAGAACATCTCGTCTGTATAATAATCATATAAACTTCGAAGTACTAAACACCACGCCCACTAGCCCTTCCGTCTAGTGAACATTCTGGGTGGGGGTGTTAAACCCGGTAGCTACCTTTAGGATTCGCGTCAATTAGGCGTGCACTAATTCTCAAAATTAGTGATGTTCCCTAATTCTTAGGTTACCAAGCAATAATAATCAGGGGAAAAAATATTCATATCAATTGTGGCAATTATCACGTCCACATAATTCAATGGTGGCAATTATCACGTCCACATAATTCATTCGAGGAATGTTTTGCTTGTGTCTATCTCGTCAAACATTTATAAAAGCATTTCATGTATTCGCAGTTCAAAATGTATTTCAAAAGCATTTAATAAAGTAGTTGTAAAAGCAGCGCATGTATTCTCAGTCCCAAAAATGTAAAGAGTAAAAGGGAATCAAATGAACTCACCTAATGTATTTTGTAGTAAAAATACATATGACTATATTGAACAATGCAGGGTTGGCTTCGGATTCACGAACCTATATCATTTATATGTATATTAACACATATAATGGTAATCGAACAAATTTAGGTATATTTATATATTGTATTTTTAGTAACTTGTACGTTTCATTAATAACTAAATTAACTATATTTATCTTTATATTAAATAGATAATTAATATTTATTACAAACATATTAATATAGTTATGTTTTATGTATATAATATATTTTTTTTATATAGAAAATCTTTATTTGATATATTAATAATACTAATAATAATAATGATAAAAATAATAATATTAGTGTTAGAAATAATAAAAATGATAATAAAAATAATGATAATTCTAATAATAATAATAATAATAATAATAATAATAATAATAATAATAATAATAATAATAATAATAATAATAATAATAATAATAATAATAATAATAATAATAATAAAAATGATAATTTTTATAAAAAATTTAGTTTCAATAATAATACTACTTACATCAAAAATGATAATAATAATAATAATAATAATAATAATAATAATAATAATAATAATAATAATAATAATAATAATAATAATAATAATAATAATAATAATAATAATAATAATAATAATAATAATAATAATAATAATAATAATAATAATAATAATAATAAAAATAAAAATGAGTAATGAGTAAACTACCTCAAAGGAGTAGTCCTAAAAATAATGCCCAAGTCCGGGTTTGAACCCGCGACGTCCCGCTAACCCGATAACATCCTTAATATCATCGAATCATCTCGATCATACATTACCATCATCGATTATTATCGTTATTTTACGTATCCATTTGTCATCATAAACAGAAATTTTATAATAATATTAATATAATAATAATTATAATAAGAACGTGTGATAAGATTAGTCGTCATCTTTTTTGGACTAAGTTTCGTATTCCGTTGTTACTTAGTGGCGGATAAAAGTACTCATAAGAATTTCGTATTTTAACTTGTTTAATATTTGTCGAATGATAATCGAGTGCTTCTATCGTTTACTAAATAGATTCGAAACTATATTTATATATTCAATATACCTTATTTATATATATTGATATGTTTTAAATAATAATTATTATATCTTGTTTTATTTTACATAGTTAATTCTAAATATAATATATTTCAATTTATATTTCAAATTACCATTTATATATATATATATATATATATATATATATATATATATATATATATATATATATATATATATATATATATATATGTGTGTGTGTGTGTGTGTGTGTGTGTGTACACATATCTATTTACAATTAATTGTTCGTGAATCGTCGAAACTGGTCGAAGTTAAATGAATGAAATAAAACAGTTCAAAAATTTAGAGACTCAACATTACAGACTTTGCTTATCGTGTCGGAAAGATATAAAGATTAAGGTTTAAATTTGATTGAAAATTTTCGGGTCGTCACACATCGCATCTCTCGGATATGAAAAACCATGTATTCTATTATACTTAAGAAAGTTTAGACCATTTCGAAATGCTAATACGTTACCCAACCGAGTCGCTTAATTGGATGAGTCGTCTGAACATGTATGCCTGTAGTTAGACTGCACGGGCGTCGGGGGTAAGGGACGTTGCTGTCTATTCAGAATCTTCAAGCCTATCGCATTACCCAGTGACATGTCTTATGACAAGGGCGTTTAGGACTAGTGTAGTAAATATAAGGTCACTGGCTATCCATGAGGGAGCATTCCATAATACCGGCAAAGTAACTGATGAAATTATAACATGCACTTGTTTTAGCCTTATCCAGTGTTGTAAATCTCCCGAGATCTCCCCGAGATCTCCCCCGAGATCTCATTTTTAGAAGGCAACCGAGACGAGATGTTCATCTCCCGAGATTTCTCGGTCAAAGGGTTCAAACTCAGTCAAAGCCACGATTTCTCAGATTTTCTTGCTAATTTGTAAGAATTTCTTGTAAAATTCGTAATTGCTAAGATTTTCTCGCTCATTTCTCGGATATTTTTGTAAAATCTCGTAAAAACATATATAAATATACATATATTTATGTTTTTATGTATATTTTTATTAAAAAAACTATAAAGTCAACGTAAGTCAACGTCCGAGATCTTCCCGAGATTATTCCGAGATGCCGAGATCTCCTTAAAAAAGTCCAAACGAGATCTCCCCGAGATCCGAATTCTCCAACCTTGGCCTTATCTGAATTACAAATTTTATCGTACTTTACCTTACTTTACTCACTTTATCTAGAAAACCCAAAAATTAGGTAATCAACCACTACTCCTGCACCTTAGAATTATCTTAAGTTTTAGATATAGGTTCGATTCTACTGATATCTCAAAAATACGACTATAGGTCATACTTCCCTTACTCATAATAAAGAGTAGTACGATTTAGGCCCCGCTAAATATAAATTTAAAACTAATATCCCCCTTTTGATAGTCAGAGCTGACGTGTTGCGACCTAACGACACTGCACAAATAAAACCGTCCGTTTTTACCATATCACAAATCAACCAAGATAATGTGATGGCTGCACCCCGTAGGTTAGCCCGCCAAGATACGAATTGACTGTTTTTTATTGGTCAACCTAACTCCGACGTATTCAACATGTTCATCACATAAACAATTTTTTTAAGCTTCTTTATATGGACTCCATAATGAGGCTGTCAATAGCATCATACAACATTTTTTCTGTAATTTACATTTTAATGATTACAAGTATCTGTCTACAGAATATAGATAGTTAAAGAGTTATGTAATTTCGTAACATCAAACCAACAAATGCAGCTTCCAAAACATCATATCTATCGTATATATTATTAGGTTACTGTTTTTGTGCCTATTTGTAATCATACCTGGCAATACAACATTTACATGTAAATAGCACAGATTGTGTACCTTTTCTTGGATCATAACATACAACTCACTTATAATCATTTATCAAGCAAACTGAGAAGCCATTAACGGCATATGAAAACCATACCGCTACCTCCAACGGCACTGAAAGTAAATCAATCTCACAAATACTCCTAACAAAACGTCCAATATTAAAGGGTAAAACCCTAATTCGTCTTTTCATATAACGATCGAGGGTGAAAGTTCAAAAGGAGTGACAAAAATCAAACGGAAACCTAATTATCGTGAAAGGTAAAAATTAGGGGAAACCCTAAAGCCCAATGTGTTAATGAAAGAGGGAAAAGTGGGTGGCTATATCCAATGTGAATCAGTGAAGGAACGGTCGGTAGCAACAGTAGAAAACGACATATTTTGGCAAAATTAAAACAACAAACGGCAATGAAGGGTTAAAAACGACAAGATTAGCAAAAAAATTAAAGCACAAAACGCCAAACTACTCTTGGGCTGTTATTATTATTAGAAATTTAAGTTTAACTTGGTTCTTAATTATCATCCATGTGTTAAAATTGGTGTTGATATATTCTATGACAAGGCAAAAATAAATTCCTATATATAATAATAATAATAATAAAAAAAAAGATTGAATTGTAGATGTAGTTTTTTATCTTTTCATTTAGCGCTGAAACGACATTAATTTGTAGGTCTTTTTTTCTCATATTCTTATTGTTCGCGTGACCATGAAACTAAGTGGGTGATTTTAGTCATGCTTTGTCGCCGAAGTTTCGATACTGCATTAACATTCTCGACCCGGCTTGAAATTTCAAGTTGTTTTCTAGTTGTGTGAGCAATTTGAATATGGGTATTTTTTTCTCTCCAACTTTGTCATTACTTCTCGAGTTTACCTGTATATCCTTGTATCTCGTGTAGTTTGTTAGGTCTTGTAATTTCGTGGGGCTCTTAAGCTTTGTATATTTATTATTTCTCTCTAATAAAAGTTTGGCTATTAAAAAAAAAAAAAAAATCTTGATCCTTTATAGATAATGGAGTCATCTATTATTTCTATTGCCAATAACGCACCATCAATTTTCTCTCAAGGTGGAAGTATTATGTTTGTGGCATCACATGGCTTAAGAAGTTACTAATCACTTAATTTATATTCCCTCCGTCCCATATTAATAGTCTAGTATTTCATTTTAGAATGTTCCAAATTAATAGTTCACTTCTATAAATAGAAAATAATAAGAAGCTTAAGTTCTATTATGTCCCTAATGTATATGGATAGGATTAAAAGAGAAAGAAAATGCGAGGGTAGAAGTGGAAAGTAAACAGAAAGTACAATACTTTTATGACATTTCATTTAATTGTGTGTTTTTTGTCTATGGACTATTAGGTGCTGTTTGTTTTTTAAGATATTTTTGTCTGAAGATCTGCGAACCGTATCTGTAGAGAAGATGTGACCTAAAGGTCTGTATACTAAATAATGAAGAGTGTTTGTTTTTTTGTCTGCAAAAATTAACTTTTTTTGAACTAATGTAATTTCGATCTTTTATCTTGACTATTGAAATATAAAAAAATATAAATAAGAAAATTACACTATTTATACAGTATTTTCATGATGAACATATCACTTATCATCATACTCCCACAGCCACCACCACTTTTCACCAAAAAATAAATCAAACCCAAAAAAAAGTTTAAAAATTTACACATCACTTCACACAGTAATCAATAGCAAAGCCTGAATCAAACTCAAAACAAACAAAAAATCGAAGTAATCTATTAGCCAAGCAAAGAATCAAACCCAAAACAAAAAATACAAAAGTTTGTGAGTTTATATCACCAAACCCAGAACAAAAAAGAAAAGCTTGAGATTGATAACATCACATAATAGATCGGTCATCAGAGAGAATTAATCAATTTAGAAAAGCTCGAGTTGATGTTCCCGGAGATAATGCCAGCGAAGGTGATGTTGCCGGAGATAGTGCCGGCTAAGGTGGTGACGGAGGTGATGTTGAAGGAGGTGGATATATATGTTGGTAGAGTAGGAAGGAAAGGGAAAGGGATAGAATTAGAAACGAGCTGCACAATATGTCTTCAATAATTAGAAGCTATATTCTAGAGCTGCAAAGTTGAAGACCTTTGAAGACTTTTTTTGTATTATGTCTTCAAAAAAACAAACCATATGCAATTAAAACATCTGTCCGCCCGCAGACATAAGATAAAATAAGGTCTCCGAAGGAAAAAACAAACAACACCTTAATATGAGACGGAAAGAGTATTTTTAACTTCGAGCATCGCACGGGATAAAAACCTAGTGTGTGTGTGTGGACACACACACACACATAAACACACACACACACACACACACACACACACACACATATATATATATATATATATATATATATATATATATATATATATATATATATATATATGAAGCGACCCGTCCTAATCCACCCGGATGAAGTCTTCAACATATGGTCCCATTGCGAGGTACTGACTTAAATATGCCATGAACGACTCCATGTAATGTCTCTACAATGAGCAAATGCACAGCGGAAGATTTCTTTCATACCTGAGAATAAACATGTTTTAAAGTGTTAACCAAAAGGTTGGTGAGTTCATTAGTTTATCATAATCGATCATTTCCATCATTTTAATAGACCACAAGATTTTCATTTCCATTTCTCATAAATATACGTCTCATGCATAGAGACAAAAATAATCATTCATATGGATTGAACACCTGGTAACCGACATTAACAAAATGCATCTAGAATATCCCCATATATAAATATCGAAGTACTAAAGCAGTTCAAATTCTCTGACTGGGGCTTGTCAATGGCCCATAGATCTATCTTTAGGATTTGCGTCAATTGGTGGCAATTATAATAAACACCAATTCTTAGGTTACCAAGTTCAACAAGGGCGATATCCGGTATAACAATTCAACCATAGAATGTAGTTTCGATTACTTGTTTCTATTTCGTAAAACATTTATAAAAGCGCATTTATTCTCAGTCCCAAAAATATATATATTGCAAAAGCATTTAAAAATGGAGCAAATGAAACTCACTATACGATATTTTGTAGTAAAAACATGCATACGACGGAACTGAACAATGCAAGGTTGGCTTCGGATTCACGAACCTATATCAGTTATATATATTAAAACATATAATGGAAACCACATAATTTTATTTATTAATATATATATTATTTATATTATATATATATATATTTGTAATTATATAGGGTTTATATTAAATTTCATTTAAAACATATATTTATATTATGTCTCAAATTATATGTTATATATATTTATTTTGTAAATAATCAATATATATATATATATATATATATATATATATATATATATATATATTTGTAGTTGGTATTATATTAAAAATCAATAATTTGTTTTGTGTAATATTTATATAATAACGTTATTATGTTTGTAGTAATAATAATAATGTAATAATAATAATAATACTAATGATAATAATAGTGATAATAAAAATAATGTAAATAAAATTATAAAAATCATGTTAATGAAATAATAATAATGATAGTAATAATGATAATAATAATGATAGTTATAATTTTAATTCAAATGTTAATTTTAATGTTAATAATAATAACAATAAAAATAACAATAATAGTAATAATAATAATAATAATGAATAATAAATAAACTACCTCAAAGAAGTAGTCCTAAAAAAAATGCTCAAGTCCGGGTTTGAACCCCTGACGTCCCGCTAACCCGATAACACACCAAACCACCCTTCCAAATCCATTTTTCTGATATAATATGGAACTAAATGTAATTAACCCGTGTTTCTTTAGTCTCTTTTTTTTTCTTCTTCTACTTCATCATTTAATTCGGCCCATATATTATTCGGCCCAACAGAAACACGTAAGCTGTATCGTGGCTCAACAGGCCCTATCGGAAAACATTTGGCCCAATTAATACTACAAGGATCACGGCCAAGTTCTACATAAAAATTTTATGGTTTCATTTCTTTTATTTCCTGTCAATCCCGATCCCACAGCAACTTACCCATAATGCAATTCCATTTGATATAAAGGCCCAATAATCAATTTATCTGGCCCAAATAGAAACCCCGTATAGTATAACATATTACGGCCCAGCAGAACTAGTAATTTGGCCCGATTCAGTTTGGTAAAAAAAATAAGGAATCTATTTTCAAATAAATCGCTGGATTGAGAAACCACTTCACATCCCCATCTGAACCCCACTACATATTCCAATAACAATACTATACAGAAAGATAACAGCTGGAAAGGCAACCTTTATCATCTATTTTCACTATCCACTTTAAATTCGCTGAGTTTAGAAAAGAAAAAAAATGCATCGGTGGTTTAGGGTGATTCCAACCGAAATAAGAAAAAGGGAAATTAAACACAAGTGAGTTTAGTTTGTCGATCAAGAAACAAGTATAAATAAGCTGGTTCAATAGCAAAAATTAGATCACGGTTATGGTGGTGGTTCACGTTCGAAAATAAAAACAAACCAAGCAGTTTGATCAAACATGAAGCAAAATAGTAGCAACAGTAAGGTGATAATTTGGGTATATGTTGGGCTGTTTTGTCGATTGGTTTGATTGATGAAGCTCGTCGGATGAGGGTGGTTGTGACGATGAATTTAACGAAGATGGTGAGGTGGGTTCGAATAAGAAACGAGAAAACATAGAAGCGGCAGCAAGATGTGGTGGTTGTTGAAACCGAAATAGATAGCAACAGGTGACGGTTAAATGGTGGTGAGAAAAATGATATACATGGCGACGTTTTAGGGTGTGATCTGGGTTGGTTCGATTTAAACAAAAGCAGAATTAGAAACCAGAACTCAAGTTTAATTGTGTGGTGTTTGGTTGTAAACTGAAGACAAACATGAAATGGTTACAGTTTTATGTGTATGTTTTAATATATATATATATATATAGAGAAGTGATTCTATGGTGGTTGTGTGTTTGTGAGTTCGACTGTAAAACAGTAGTAACAAAGTATGGTTTAGTGGTGGTCTTATGGTGCTCCTTGAGGGCTTGTTGATGATGATTTTGGTGTTCTCAATCGAACAAGAAAAGAAGCAGATACAGGAAAGAAAGAAAGTAGCTGCAGTAGTAGCGGCTTCTTAGCTTTTACAATCGATAAAGAAAGAGTTTTCTTTTGGGTTCGGTTCGTCCAACACAAAAAAACATAATTGGGTTTGATGGTGAAAGTCATGTGGTGTTCGATAGAAGAAAAGAAATAGAAACACGATGGTGATGAGTTTTCGAATAGTTCTTGAAATCGAATAACAAGTCACAATAAATGATTAGTCGAACAAGATGATGATTGTGATCGATGTTCTTGACATTTGTTGTTGTTGATATATATGAAATTATAGTCAAAGGTGATGGTTTAAACGGCGATTTGTTGAGGGGTTTGATCTTGAGTTCACGAAGAAGATAACAAGGAGAAGGAGAGAGATGATGAGAAAGAGAGGTGGTTTCAAGGTGATGCTAATGATTCATGATTTATGTTGATTATGTTTTTGGCTAACATCATGAACCGAAATCAAAACTAGTTTAGTAGCAGAGAGGAAATAATTAAAGAAAAGTGATGGTGTTTGTTGTTTGACTGAATGAGATACAGAAGGAGTTTTTGTCTGTGTAAATGGAATGCATGGTAGAGCTTATAATTGATCATAGTTGTTGGGTAAAGAAATATAAAGTAAAATAAATAATATAATAATAATAATATAAATCTTGTAATCAAATGAATTGTAAAAGAAAACGTGCAGGAAAAAAAATTGAGCCACC